>NC_139913.1:5895000-6192500 GCF_905171665.1 Trachurus trachurus
CAAGGACAGTGACTTTTCAATAAAGTATCGCCTTGACAAAGAGGCACATGTGCAACTGGAGCGCACACACACACACATACCTCAGAGTCTACACATGTGCTCACGTGCTCTGTATTGTTTTTTAATGACACCTGGATGAGCAGAGGTGTGTATCCATTGTGTATAGATGACGTCAAACACATGTGCGCACATCATGAGTACACTGCTCCCATGATGCACTGCTCCCACAATGCACTGCTCCGTGTTTATCATATATTCTTTCTGATCCAGGCCGGTGCTCTCTCTTTCTCTCTCTCTCTGTCTCTCTCTGCTTCTCTCTCACACATCATCTTCTCTCTGGACTGGTCCGATGAGCAGCAGCAGCAGCAGCAGCAGCAGCAGCAGCTCTATTAATTAATCAGCAGCCACAGATTGTCTATCAGCAGCGAGAGCCAATTAAACACTTGGTTATATTCTCTGTCTTTAGCAGGTTCTCATAGATCTTTATTTCTTCAAATAATAATGGAGGCCAGAGTTGGAATTAACGTGGTTATTATGCAGCTCCATTTGCAGTTTGCAAGAGTTTGGGTAATTTCTATCAAGACTTGATTGGATTTGAATTAGTTATATAATTTAGATGTGGAATAAAGACTTTTTTTTCTCAATGTAATGACAGGGACTCTCTTAAAATAAGCTTTTGTGTGCGTGAAACCACCGTGTTGCACTCTGCTGCTGACGATGATGCATCTGTGTGGGTTAAAGTCTGTTACGTGTTGCTTTTGTCTCGTGCATTTTCCATGCATTTGACGTCTCTGCATCTGATGCAGCTTAGTCTCTTCATGCGCAAGAGCAGTTAATTTGACTTCAATGGGGCAGAAATTGAAATCTAAAAATAAATAAATACACAATTAATGTGTTTTTAGGGGCGCAGCCGTGTTTCGAGATGCTCGATTTGAATAATTTTTCATTTCATGCATCTTTGGTATAGCAACACTTTCCGTATTTACTTCGTTTTATTTATTTATTTTAAAGCATATTTGTGTGTGTGTGTGCTAAACCGTGCATGTGTGTGTCTGTGTGTCTTCTGATCAGTCTGTCTTTTAGTCAGTGCATGACAGCAGAACAGACACACTGGAGGAGGATGTGATGTTCTGTGAAGCACACAAGCCTTTAGATGCCGGGGGAACAAGACAAAAGTGAAAGCCAAGTACGAGTCAGGGCCACTGGCGCTGGAATGATTCGAGCTGCTCCAGCTGTCAAGGTCTCTGGCTGGCATTAATGTATGAATTTACCGTGAGGCGGAGGAAGCTCACTGAGAGGTGTGTGTGTATGTGAGTGTGTGTGTGTGTGTGTGTGTGAGTGTGTGACTCTGTGTGTGTGTGATGGCATCAGAATGATACTGCTTTCCACTTCAAGGCTGTGTGGAGTCATATCACGCTGCACCGCTTTGCATCACAATGTCTCCCTCACACCTCCTGATCCTCCCTTGCAGCAGGTCATGAAAACACAAAACGACAACTGTAGCAGCATGAGTAACACAACGCGACCAGAACCCGTGCCGCGCCGCGCTGCCTCCGCCACGTAATCATTACAAACCGTTAATAAATAAACCATAAGAGCCCCCTCAGAGGACGGACGCCCGCTGAGCTGCAGCTGTCATATGAGCTGAGATGTTTCTATTGTTTCCAGACCAAGAAAAATCCATTTTCTAGTTAATAAAAATGTAAAGTTATTCACTGCAAAACATCAACGCAAAGCAAAGAAAACCACCAAAACTGGAACTGGTTTGATACAGTATTTCATGCCTGATAAATGATTTAATGAGATTATATAACTTGTTAAAGACGTCATGTTCAATCACGTTCTGTCTCTGACAAAGAAAAAGTTCAATTCATAAGCAAAAAAAAAAAAAAAAACCATCATGTTGTTGAGCCATCATTAGGAGACGGACGCCATTTTTAATTTAAAATATTTATCTTTGTTACCGGTATGACTTTTTACCTTACGTATGGCCAACTACAAAACAAGTAGAATCTGTTTGGCTTCTCTCCCGTATCCTCCATTGTTCCCATTCTTGTCATGTCGAAGATGACATCGTGATATCCACATCTGTCGTCGCCATAGCAATAAGACCACATAAGTCTACCTTCACTTAGCTGTGTGTGTAAACGTTCTGAATGACTCTTCTCCACTCGAGCTCCTCTTGTGTTTCAGCATTGATTTCTGCTAATCAGCAAAGGTCATACAATCTCATATTAAACGACTCATTAACAATCCAACTGTCAATCAACTGGACACTTAATTGCCTAATGAGAAAAACTCTTTTTTATTCTGGGGTGAGGATTTAAAGCTGCAGCGATAACTCTGTGTGTGCGACACCTTCCCCCATCACACTCAGTCATCTGAGCCTTTGTTATTAGAAAACGCGTTGATTAGCGTGGCTCTAAATCTTCTCCCTCCCTCCCTCCTTCCCTTCGACCTCCTGCACGGCCGACTGCTCGCTCTCATTCCTCCTCTCACCACCACCACCACGTCGTGCGTCTCATCTCTCCTGAGCGGCCATGTTTCACTCCGTCCTGCTGGTGAGCCAACTGTGCACGGAGAGAGAGAGAGGAAGCATCACACTGTCTTTCTTAATGCGCTCTGAAACAGCTGAGACCAAATTACCAGCTTTATTTCACTAGGAAACACACGAGTCCAACTCAGTCTCACCATGTCAGTATGTACTATATGCTATGTGTGTGTGTGTAGGGATGTCACGATTACTTGTTTTCACAATTAATCACGGCCTATTAAACGCCACAATTAATTAATCTTAAAGATTCATAGATACCGTCACTTTCCAAAAATAATTATGTTGGAACCATAACGGCAGTAAAGGTAAATGCACAGATACCGGTCCATTTACCTAACGTAACATTGAATTGGTAGGAATTTAAATGTTAGCGAGTCATTTGTAATAAAAAAAAAAAAAACGATTAAAATAAAGTTAAACATTTGGTATAGATGACAATTAATGACGAATATTTCAAACACTTAACCTTGCGGATTAATAATCGGTCCCATATTAAAGGTACATTGTGTAGGAATTACTCATCTTTACCCATCTTTACTCATCATTACCCATCTAGCGTTGTTCAAGTTCAAGTTCAAAGTGTTTATTGTCATTTGCACAGTGGAAAGGTGAGTTTCCCTGACAATGAAATTCTTACTTTGCTGTCCTCATCATAGAAGCCAGCAATTAATAAAAAGAGCAATTACAAAACAACAATAGTACAACACAACAACAATGAGCAGCAATAATAATAATAATAAAAGAAATCAAATTAGAGAGAAGGAGGTATGATGTGTGTGTGTAATATGCACTATGTATAATAATAAATAAATAATAAATAAATAGTGTGGTTGTATATCGCAAGCAACTCAATCGTATTTTTCATGCTGCATTCACGTGAAATTGGGCAGACGGCAGACGGACGACAGCCGCTGCACGTAGCAGCATAAACAAGCCTCTATGTAAACAAGTGGTTCGTCAGCACGAGGCAAAACAATACACGTCACAATATAATGTCATGGCGATGTCATATTGTTGACCTGACTCGCGTTTTACCGGCTTTCTCTCGACTTCTGTGACTAAAATGACATCTGGTTTGAACGAAATAATCGATTTTGGTGAATAGATAACAGGAGAAGTTACACAATGTCCCTTTAATAGATACTTAAATATTTTGTGTAAATATTTTGACTATATTTGATTTTACATATTCATAGTGTTGTGAAATTAATTGCATAATAATAGTGATAATTGTAATACCGTGATTATTTCTCTGACAATAATCGTACCAAGAAAATCTATAATCATGACATCCCTATGTGTGTGTTGCTATATGTGTAAGGCCACACGTGTCAGTGTGTGTGTGTGTGTGTGTGTGTGTGTGTGGCCGTGGATAAGTTGGTAGAACGAGGGTGGGCTTTAATTGCAACCAGAGGAGAAAAGAAAAACTAGAAAAGCAGAGAAAGTCATTCCTATCTGTCGCTCTCCATCTTCCCCTCTCCGGTCGTTGCTTTCGGCTGCAGCTTTAGCTCGACTTTGACTCCGGGAATCCACGTATTGGATTGGTCGCCGTAGTAATAAT
Organism: Trachurus trachurus; assembly: GCF_905171665.1. NCBI lineage: Eukaryota > Metazoa > Chordata > Actinopteri > Carangiformes > Carangidae > Trachurus > Trachurus trachurus. The sequence continues at coordinate 5,899,116 of NC_139913.1, forward strand.
GAGGAGATTAATGTCTTTTGTGGGGGAAAGTTCTCATTCAAAGTCAAAACAGACTTTTTTGTCTCGACACTCAGGGGGGCTGTGATGAACTTTGCTGCTGAATACCAAGATGGATGGATGACAGAGCAAGAGAGAGAGAGAGGGAAGGAAGGGGAGAGAGGGGGAGGAGGAGAGAGAGAGAGCTAAGGGGGAAAAAAAAAAGAAGTGGAGGAATTGACGGTTCGCTTCGGCTGCGGGTGGAAAGAAAGAAAGATGAGGGGAGCTGTGGAGAAACAGAAAGCGGAGAGAAAAAAAAATACAGCAACACAGCTCATTGTCTCCATCCTGCTCCTGCCATCAATCTCCCGAATGGCAGCTGCCTTACTCACACACACACATACACACACACATTTATACACACACATAATATACACACATATACACATGCACACACACGACACTCTGCCTGCCTGCCTACACGGCTGATTCCCCGAGTGATGAATCATGGCGCGGTATGGCACGGCACAGCACGGCATTTGTTAGAGGTGGTGTTTTTCTCTTGTACTGACAGTCTGTAGAAGTGCTTTGTGTTGTGTATGTGTTGTGTATGTGTTGTGTGTGTCTGTGTGTAATTGTGTATGTACATATGAGTGTGGGTGTGTATATTGTGACTATGGACAGTAGTGGCAGGTGGTGTGGGCCTGCTGCTGCTGCTGTGTGTGTGTGTGAGTGTGAACAGCATACATGTGTTTTAAGAGTACATAGAGCTCTGGAGCCATGTGTCTGCTAGGTAACCAAGTGTGAACGCCACACAGCAACCACGTCGTTATTACACAGAGCGCGCACACACACACACACACACACACACACACCCAGAGCAGCTGCTGTGGGTAAGAAAACAGTCGTGTGTTTTGGTTTCGCAGGACGAAGAAAATTACTATTGTGTTTTTGAATGATTTTAGTCAATTACACCCTGTCACCAGATGTTGGTGACATAACACACATTTATTTGTTGTAAAATCACCTTTAAAAAACAGGCGTCACTACTTTAAACCAGTAAGAATCCAATAAGCATCGTTAATATGAGAGCAGAGATCAGTGCTGAGGTCACATGTCACCTGGTTCTGGATCTGTTTGTACTTATGATACTTAAACATAGTTATGTAAAGGTCAGGTATTTATATCAGAGCCTGTGCAGTACTTTACTTGAAGCTTGGGCTGTCACAACATCTGACTCTCCCTGGCCTGTGTGATAAGAATTCACAATAACAATATTATCATTACATCTACAGTATAAAGGATGAATACATATATGATTATGTAATCAGGCAAATTTATGGTTAAAGGGCAACAAGATGGACTGATGCATAAAGATCCACAACATTTCCTCACCATATTATCATGTTACTTTACTATTCTAACATTCTACTTACCTTTGATTCTTATTATAAGATCATATCATAAGATTATCATCAATGCCTGTATTTCACAGCATCACTATTTCAGGGTATGTAAACATTATAAAACACTGTTTTTCTTTTAATTTAATGTAACCCGATGCCTCAATGCCTCTATGTAACTCTATTAAAAACTAGTAGCACCAACTTTTGTTACATAACGAGTTGCTGCTGCAGACACAGTTTAGCAGAGTTTGATTCCTGGGAATGTGAACAAGTCTTTGAAACAACATTTATTTTCGCAATGTTGGACAATTAGATCTTAATGAAACTGTAACTCTTGGTTCAAAACTCTAACTGAAATTAATCTGCAATGATTGTCAAAAAATACATCCCCATCTGTCTGTGTGGACGGAGCATTTGGAGGCACAATCAGTAATCTGTATTAATCCAAACAGAGTCAACTACATCACATGTTTCACCCCCCCCACACACACACTTGCAGCTGCCTGCTCTCCACATTGATTAAATAATGACACTCATTTGCACAAATCTAACCTGCAGGTGCTCGGGAACTAATTCAGGCGTTCGGAGGAGGTTACTCCTTTCTACTTGACACATGCAGGCAGGTGAGAGCGACGATCTCTGGAGGTACCTGACTCACACAGTATTTGTTAACATGTCTTGGCTTCGGTTTGAACCAGTCTGGAGCACCAGATGGTTGGGTTTCATCGCGTCAGCCTGGAGTTAAAGTTATTAGGCCTTTTACCAAAGCTGGTAATACGGTTCACAAATCGTTTCTCTCACACAATATCATTGACAAAAAAAATGACCTGCTTCATTTGACTTTTCTTCTCTGTGATTCTACACACTGGTGTTTAACTAAAACATCCTTTTTACTATTTGGCACGAGCCATAACTTTGGGTTGTAGTGAAGTCTCATTCTCTTAACTCCCTTTTCCTGCAGTGCCATGGTTTTTGCAACTTTGCATTTAAACAAAAACTAATTTTTGTCAAAGTTATTTCAGAAGCAGCCTTCGACATAATGTGTGTTTTGTGTTTGATACTGATTTTTGAGTGTTTTATTGCTGTTTTTAATCTGAATTCTACTCTGACTTTGCTCTATTTTATGATTTTTAAAATGTAAAGTATCTTTGAGCATCTGTTAAAGCGCTTACAAATACAATTTATTATTATTGTTATTATTATTATATAATGGACAATACCAAACGCAGGCTGTTGCAAGTCGGAGCAAATACCAGTTGATCACAACACATGTATGTGATATTTTGCACATTGAAAGCAACATAACAATACGTCCGTGAGTAGGATTGCACAATGCTATTGGTGAAACTAATTAGACTAAGTGGGTGATGATCAATATGACATGCAGCCTTTGCATACCGTTGATGCACATAGCAGCCATCTTGGATTATGAGCCCATAAGGTTATCGAAGATCCTCTGAGTTCCTGAGTTTGAATTTTGACTGGAAACTCTGGAAAAATCCGACTTTGCAAATCATAATTGAACGCATCGTGAGCTGGTCCACCATCCCCATCTTGTCATGAGAGAGGGAACACGAGGCTGAAATTAGACATCAACATCTTCCTGCATGCTGCACAGACTCAGGTCAGTTTTAATGATGTTTGTCTCGAAGCTCCAAACACTTTGTTTTTTATTAGTTGTGTCTTTGATAAATCACTGAGGCCAAGAAACTGTATTTGATGTGGATCAAACGTGTCTGGTCGACCTAGTTAATAATGGGCACGGCATCAATATGGATCCAGTACATTGGATTAGTGCATCAATAGCTACAACCTGTCTCTGTCCCACACAGAGAAATGTTCCTGCTGTGTAGCTGCTGCTTTGTCCTTGTACTGACACACACTATCTTCGCACTGACTCATTTCCACACTAAGCCACGTGCACACTCACACACACATACACACAGTGACAATCAAACCCCTACCTGCCGACATGTTAATAGCTTCTCAGTGTGTTGCTGTAGCGTCCGGCTCTGGCCTTGTTCGCCGTTTAAAAAGGAGACTTTTTTAGCCGAGGAAACAGGTGCAGCGGAGCGAAGCGAGGCATTATGGGAGCTATTTGGCGGATGAAGCGCGATGCAGAAAGGCACACCACCTCTCACCCGCCCTGGACTCTTCATTCACAAACATACTGTGTGAGTCAGAGGTGCCAAACGTCCCCGCCTGTGGGGATCACAGGGTGGCACTGAGAAGAGCTGGACTGGTTCATGCCAGACTGAGAGAGAGAGAGGAGGTGGAAGGGAGGGAGAAAGGAGGGAGGAGAGAGAATGGGTGAAGCAGAGAGAGGGAAACATTGCCAGCTGTGAGGGAGGAAGAGGAGGAGATGTAGAAGGAAAGTGGTTGCATCTTCCTATAAGATCCGTCATTAAAAATCCTGCTCTGCTGGGACTCAATCCCCCAGTTTCCCCTTTGATCCGTCTTCTGTTATCGCTGGAAAACCCAGCCTTGACCCAGCTGGCACGGCCTCTCTACCGCTCTCATATATTTACGCCCTGGGATACAAACGGAGGCACAGAAATACACAGACAGAACCTTGTTGTATATATGCACGCATGCACAGGCTTTATGGAGCAGAAAATAATAGCTCATGTTTACATGCCGCCGTTTCATTTTCTCCAGTGGAGAAGGAAGACAGAAAAGAGTCAAGCTGCATGAACAAGAATAGATGAACGGAATTTATCATCAGCATTAACATCTGTAAGAAGAGATTTGTCCCATTATGGTCTGCTACTGCGATCCACCATTAGCTGACAGGCAGACACAAACAGATCTCCCGTTGAGAGGACAATCATCTGTTGCTTCAATCCTCACAGGATCCCCCCAAAAATATGATTTGCAGTATTTACACAAAGCGGCAGCTCTGGGATTTGATGGGGTTATGAATATTTGTAAACGGATGAAGCTTGTTCTTTTTTTCTTTTTTTTTAATGCATGGTAGGGAAACCCAGCTGAGACCGTAGATAAAATAACTGCAGCTCTTGTATCTCATCTCATATCAAAGATAGACAACAGCGAGTGAGTTCAATATTACACTTTAATAAGATTGCACAACACAAGTGAAGGTAAACAAATGGACGATGGAAATCAAATTCTCCTTTTTGCAAATGCAGTTTGTCATGTTGCCAATAACTCGCATACTGCAGGTTCGATCGTTTTCGTAGGAGGAGAACGTTTTTCATGAGTTTTTACTGAAGCACATGTGAATTATTGTTTTGTTTTGTTTTTTGACTCTGCAGCTTAAGGTGGTATTTTCATGAAATATGGGACATCAACATTGTGACTGTGCCAAAACTCCTTATTTACTACCACGAGGGAAACAGAAGAAAAAAAGAAAAGAGAAGAGAGATGCAGATGAATAAAAGGAGCCGCTGCTATGAATCTAATCCTGCTGCACTCAAAGTAAATTGCCTTTAATTAATGGCTTTTTTTTCTTATTCAAGCATACAATAGGTCTGCTACTTAAATGGTTTATAATGGCTCCATCCAACAAATTGTTATGAATGGAGCTGCGATGTTAAAATGAATTATTGAATCCATGACGGGAGCTGTGGTGCCATGTTGAAAAACAATGACATGGAGAAAGGAAGGCTGATTATTTTAACTGACACACATCCTCAATAAAATGTTAAAGATCCCGTGTAATATCAAGGTAAATTTAGTGTGGGTGTATTTTTTATTATAGAGAAACTCTAGATACTGTGAAAGTATCAAAGACTCACAGAGAGCACAGAGAAATGTATTCAGAAACTGAGCCTTAAAACCAGCTGTCAGAATTTCCTGTGACTTTGTGATGTCACAACTCAGTGGTCAGGGCACCACCCAGTCTTATGTCTCATGCTGCGTTCAAGACAACTCGGAAGGTCGGAAACTCGAGTATCATATCAGAGCTCCGACTTTCCGACTTGACGTCACAACAACATCAAAACATGGCAGCCCTCGTCTTAAACGGTTAGAATTTAGACATTTTAAGTTGTTTGTTGAGGTTTGAATGCATATTTTTGTGTATTATTGCAGTAGCCTATATGAAATACGTTTATATTAAGCTGTGATTGTTGTATGGTGTGAAATTGTGGTCTTCGTATGTGACGGAAATAACGTTTAACTGTTATCTAGGCTATAACATTATATGTGCACTCATCTCCTCCTAAATAAACATAATTTACAGCTGCATTTATTTTTCGTATTCAGCTATGAGCCACAATATGCCAAACTTCCTTCGGGTATCCATGTTTTTTTTCTTCCGAGTTCCTGCAGCGTGAACGCAATGATGATGGAAGACGGAAATTTCCGAGTTGCGAATTCCGACCTCCGAGTTGTCTTGAACGCAGCATTAGTCTCAGTAACCTGTTGTTACCATCCACAGAGAGGAGATGTAAAACTATGCAGAGATGATTCCTGAAAGCAGAACTAACTTCTCATGGATCAACACTTCAGATAAAAGCCAGGAAAAGTGCAAACTATGAGATCTTTATAAGGTGCTATTCCATCACAAAGGAAATGCTGTAGGATCATTGTTCAGATATCTCATTTAGATGAAAACCTGTGGAGTGATCTGACCTGAGGAGAATCTCTGAAAATGTAATAAAATAAAATAAAATTGCACAGTTCAGCTTCTTCTTTGTGTGTAAGACACAACACAACACAACCCTCTGAGCAGGCCAGAAGATGATGATGACGCACACCGGCTCTTTGTCTCCGTGTCTTTATCCAGCCGCCTCTTGCCGTGCCGCCGCTGCTGTAGATGCTGATGTGACAGGCATCTGATTCAGACCTGATCTGGGAGAAAATGTCAGCAGGTCGGACCTTGTCAGATCGTTGTTGTGACTTTTTACAGACCGCGGCTCTGGGAGCTTATTCAAACACGGGGCTGACGTGTAAAAAAAAACTGCCTCCACATGTAGGTAATGAACACGATGACATAGAGAGAGGGAGGGTGATGGTGGTGCTTTAGTCCCCAGGGAGGAGGAAAAAGGGGCAGAAGAGGAGGAAGAGGATGAGGAGAGGTGGTCTCAGAGGAGCGGCGGTGCCACGTGGGCCGCAGGTAATGAACGACTTGTGGAGGTAATCGCTGTAATGAAGCAGGGAGCCGGTCGTGGAGCGAAGTGGCCGCCTTCACTTCTACGGTCCTGTGGGGCCCAGAGAGCCTCGGCAAATGAGCCCTGAGGTCCGGAAGATAGAGAGGATTGTGTGGAAGAGGGGAATGAGGAGGAGGTGGAGGAGGCGTTGGTGGAGGAGGAGGAGGAGGAGGAGGCGGAGGCGGAGGAGGGGATTGGATGAAGCTGGATCTGGATGAGCAATATTTTGGGTAGAGAGAGCAGAGAGCAAAGGAAGGGAAGCTTAGTGGGAGCTGTGTGGAGTGAGTGTGTGTGTGTATGTGTGTGATAAATGCCTCTATTCTGTGCGGCCAATGAGAAGAGCTCAGACAAAATGGATGTTCTCGTGCCCCCTGTCCTTTATTTTACCCCGTCTGAAGCCACCATCTATCAGACAGTGACCAGTGGAGCATGTGAGCTGCTGCACAGCAGAGACGTAGGTGTTTTCTATACATCACCGATGCTGCTGCATACATACATACAGCACAGTCAGTGTATTTCTTGCATATTTACTGTACCCCACTGACTACTGAATCATAAAATCCACTTGATGTTATCAGATTTCTGCTCTATGGATAATTATGTCCTGAAGCCTGCATGTAGGCGGACGGTGTGAGCTGTTTCCATAGGATTTTTTTATGTAAATAAGGTCAGTGCACACACACACACACAGTCACACACACAAGGTGAATGATTACTCCTCTACATCCCTTTCTTCTTCTATAGGCTACAGTATGTACATCCCCAAAGCCACATAAGTCTTCATCCCTCTGTTTGGAGGTCGTTTTTAGATCACATGTGAAACCTGAACATAATTAAATGAGCTGTTTTCACAGTGAAGCTTCCAGCAGCAAGGACGCGTCGTCACCAAGCTTTAACCCAGAGAAGGCTTTTTCAAGTCCACATCCCACCTGAGTGCCTTTTCACCTCGTCTAACAACAACAAGCCCGAGTTACAAATAACCTGAGTGGTTGTTTGGCAGTAGCTTCAAAAAGGACCCAAAAAAATCACTGCTGGTCAAGTTTAGAGCTGCTTTTCTTTTCTTTTCTGTATTTAATACACTGTTTTTTTGTTTTTTGGGGGGCGACTTTGGGCATTTTAGACATATACCTATGCTGTTAATGTAAATATGTAGCTAAATACAATTTAAAGTCATATTTACGTCCATCATGCAGTGATTACGACTGTGCATTGGAGTGTCTCCTCGGTCGTAATGGTTACAACAACAAACATGCATATACCTACTATATTATACTACACTGCAAAAACTCAAAATATTTCCAAGAATATCTGTCTTCTTTCTTGTCAAGATGTCTCATTTCTAGTTAAAATAAGAATCATAAGACAAATTTTCACTTGAAATAAGCAGAAAAATCTGCCAGTGAAAGCAAGTTTTTTTGTGCTTGTTATAAGAAAAACTTCAGACTATCAGATGTTTCTACTTATTTCAAGTGAAAATATGCTTATAAGAAATAAAAAGTGTCTAAAAACAAACTACATTTTAATGTGATGAGTCTTATTTTATTAGTTTTGACTAGAAATTACATTTTGACTAGAAATAAGACAAATATTCTTGGTAAGATATTTGAGTTTTTGCAGTGTATACTATATACTATATACTATACTATCCTATCCTATACAAAGATCGGTGTACCTACCCTCATCACCATGGTTACTGTAACGGTCACGGCTTTGCACATCACAAAAGCCTGCATTGTCATGGTTACGATATATAAACTCGCACCGCTCCACTGCGTCCCTATTCCTGTAGTAGGCTATATCCATCCACCGTCACCTCCTCCTGATGTCGTCAGAGTCGATTTCATCACGCTTCGCTCCTGTCATAACTACTGTGACCACTAGGTGTCGCCTAGCAACAAAATGTACTGTAACTAACTACAGGTCTTTTTTTTTTCCTGCTGCACAGACCGACGGCCTATGGGCTGTTTGTTGCTGAGTAGAGTTGGTTTAATAAACAGTGGTGGTGTGCAGGCAGCTTGTGGCCGACACTGCCCACCTGACAGTGTGTGTGTGCATGTGCGTGTGTGCACATGTGTGTTTGTCGTCTACTTGATCAAACAGGATTTGTTCTTTTTTCTCCTTCTCTCTCTTTCTCTCTCTCTCTCTTTCCACACGTGTATATTTTCCTCTCCTTCTACGTACGACTGTTCCTCTGTGGTGTTTTTGGCTGCATGTGCACAGACACAGTGTGTGTGTGTTTGTGTGTGTGTGTGTGTGTGTGCATGTGGGAGGGAGTGCTGTTGGATCATCCTGTTAGACCAACGAGGAAAAGAGCCGTAGATTGGCTGAGGCTTTATTCCCCCCTCACACACTCTCTCTCTCTCTTTCCCTTTCTCTTTCTCTCTTTCTCTTTCTCTCTCTCTCTCTATCGCTTGAAACACAAGGAAAATAGCACCGTGGAGGAAGGGAGCAGATGAAAATAGCTCAGTAGGCAATCGCTGACTCACAAGGCAACGCTGGGAGTCAGGAAGGCATCCATTCCAGTACACATCAAATCAACTGGCTGTTGTGTAACTCTCTCAGCAGCGCCCGTAAATCAAAGTGTTCTTGGTGTGTGCCCAGCTCCGTCTAGAGCGACTTTTGTTGCACGTCCCCTCTGTGGCTGCATATAAACAGGGCTGTGACATCACAGGTGCCATTTATCACTTCTGACAGCGCTGCCTGGAGTCTTCGGGGGGCGTGAGGTTGGGGTGAGGGGAGAGTAAGGGAGGGCTAAGGCCGGTTGGCTGTTATTATGCAGCCATGGTCAGCTAACCCACCCAGCTCATTCATCATGCCACTCAAGGAGCGTGGGCTTGTCAAAGCTCATGTTTTTTTTAAGTAACTCTGAAAATGGAGCGAGAGCAGGAACTATAGGCTCACATGTAAACCAGGGTGTGATTAACATATCAGCTCCAGTAGCCATATGGACCGCTGGTGGTGGTTACTCATGCATCGCTCATCAGAAATGTCTCCGTCAGCGATGAAAAAAGGAGCAAAAAAAAAAGGCTTTGAACTTCTTAAGGCTGAGGCGTGTATCTGCCACAGGAAATTAATGTTTACATCCTTTCCCTTGGTTTATCTTCTGGAGTTTGGAGAACGATGGTTCTGTGTTTGCACGTGTGAACCTGCTCTCCTGGCTCCGATCCAAACTTTATCTCTGGTTTCTCTCACATGCACAAGCACAGGTGCCACGCAACTTCTCTACAGAGATGAAAATAACACAATCAGCACATTTCCTTTGGTCGCTTTGTGTCTCTTTGTTGGTCCTTTTGTCTCTCTTTGTAATTACTCTGTGTCTCCTTGATGTTGCTTTACATCTCTTTGTTGCTGTTTTTGCAGCCCTCTGTATTTTGCTTCACTTTAGAGTCAACAGCCACTTTAAATGATGAGAAGGGGAAGGTCTGACACGTTGTTGCATATTACAGTATGTCTTCACTTACTGAGAATTAGCTGCAGAAGCTAAAGCCATAGAGAAATGGTAAATAAAGCTGCTGTCTCCAGGCGACCAGTTCATCATCATCATCACATGTTGAAGTCGCTGCATCACTGCAGATGTTCAGGAACCTGAATATTCAGACACCTGGATGATCTTGAGGTTGTTTTTTTTAGGCTCGATGCAAATTGTCACTTTGCATTAATCATGCAAATTTGACCTCTAGATCATCTGGGTGAGTGTGCTGCAAGGTTTTTTTTTAAATTTAATTGAAACTTTTCATTATAATAAAGATTCACAACGTACAAAAAAAGGCAGCACTTACTTTGAAGTTGCTATAATCAACTTTTTTTTTAAACTATCACCTGATTCTCACCAGCTGATCGTCAGGTGGAAATGATGAAACATTGATCATTAAAGGGACAACAAGGAGTTTTGGAAAGCGAAGTGTTTTCCTATTACATTTACCATGAGCCTCCAAGACGGACGTCGTGCCAAGAAAGTTTTCATTCATCAAGAATTAAAGTCAGAGGTTCGAAGACGATCAGATACCGTCGTAATTCCGACCATAAACGGCGATTCGGCTGTGTTATTCTCATGACTCGCCGGGCAGCGTCCGCAAAACCGAAAGTAAGGAAACGCTGGTCGGCTCGCCTAGCATTTCCACCATTAATTAAAGCAGAAGTAAGTGGTCCGGTCGTTTTCGCTAATGCTGCGTTCCAGGCAGGCTTTTGAAATCGTAAATTACAGCTTCAAGTCACAACTTACGACTTTGTAGCGTTCCAGGCAACCCACTCGTGTTTTTCCGACCTGTTTTACCGGTGAAAGTCACTATAACGGCCACTCGTAACTTCCGACCGGTGAACTCGTACCAGATCGAACTGGTACCACTTCACGGTCGGAAAAATACGAGTTTCCTTGAACGCACCATAACAGTCCTCGTCCCTACGTCACCACATTCACGGCGTCCCTTGGCTGCACACACAGCCCTGCATGCCGTTCTCTCTCCTCATTGGATAAAAACTGTAGGATACGATAAATGTTTTCTCCTCGGCTCAGAGCAGAGCAGAGGGACTGAGAGACCCGTGTTTCAGTCCAAACACTCTATGTAAGTGATTGCTGTCGGAAGATATAACTATTTAAGACTTATATTAACACAAATATATCACTTACTTCTGCTTTAAAATAACAAAACGATAGAGACAAAACGATATATTTATCGAAAATGGAGCCATTAACAAGTGTGGGTAGCGTAGATTCATCCACATTAATGTGAGACTTTTTTATAACCAAATATAAACTCCTTGTTGTCCCTTTAACTGAGAGCAACGTGAATGACCTGGACTGAGGACAACAAACTAAATATTCAGTAAAAACAGAGCGAGCGAGCTCCTCGAAATGTATGCATCAAGTCTGTGTCGGTGTGTGTGTGAGGAGAATGGCTGCACTGGTGTGTGTGTGTGTGTGTGTGTGAGACAGCTTAAGCCCTTGACTGATGTCAAAACTTAACAGGTTTCCAGCTCTTTGTTTTTCTCCTCCAGGGCTTCGTCCTTTTGTTTCTCCTGCACTTTTGTGACTCAGAGTATAAAGACTCAGGTTGATGGTGGATTCTCATTTGCATCTGTCCACTGAGTTTGTTTTTTCTTCTTTTTTTTTCCCCCTCTCACGCCGCCTGTAAAGTCTGAACTAAGCCACAGTCTCATGACACACATCAGGTTTCTCCTTGTCGACTGTAAATGTCACGTCTCAAACAGCAGAAACTCACTGTGACTTAACGGGATAATTGAGTGGAGACCTGAAGTGAAGTGCTGCTGGGTCATCCTGAAGTTTCACGTGGAGTCACAGCGTCCCCCCCTCCTCCCCTCCGTGTCTCTCTGTACCCACTTTGCTGTTGAATATTTTACACGGTGTGAGCCAGCAAATCTGACTCTGGCTCTCAGTTCAAAACTGCTTTGTTCTTTTTTGTTTGTTGCGAGTTGCTCCCCGCTTGATGTTTTTTAGGACCGACGCTCAACCCCTGCCTAAATTATATAATGGTGTTATTTTCGGGAGGTACGTGTAATTGAATGGAAACAATCTGGTGATTTAATAATGAATAAGCAAATCTCTGTCTGTGTCTGTCCTCAGGTTGAGGCTCTGAGTGATGCAGTCTCTGTTCGGCGGAGGGGAGCTGGGGCTGCTGGGAGGAGGCGGCGATGCGGGAGGCCTGAAGGAGGATGGCTGTGGCAGCGTGGTGTGGCGCTCCTCACCCCTGCCCCCCGACGACGTCTACTCGGCCTCCCACTTTGCCCTCATCACGGCCTATCAGGACATCAAGACGAGGCTGGCCTGCCTGGAGCGAGAGAACACCAGCATCAAGAGGAAGCTGAAGATCTACGAGATCAAGGTGAAGGTTTCACTTCAAAGTCAAATATTAAGGCGTTCTTTTTTATATATATAAAAAAAACTAATCATCCGAGTTGTTTTTTGTCCTTGTTGGTATCGGATGGAAGGTCTCAGCTTCTGACAGCGATAAGGCTGCTTTTGTTTTTGATTTATTGGAAGTCTCTCCGAGGTGGAGAGAGAGAGAGAGCTGTCCGCTCACCCTTAGCACTTTCCATTTTTATTGAGGCTGTGCAATTGTACACAAAGATAAAAAGCAGAGGGAGCGTCGGTGGGCTTTGATCCTGCAGCAGCAGCAGCAGCAGCGGGGGAACAAAGTTGACTCCAAAAAGGGAAGGAATCATTTTTCTATATATAGAGGGGCAGAGGGCTGCTCAAGTTTTAACTCCTGTCCAAATAAATAAATAAATAATGTGGCCCATTTGTAAGAAGTGAAAGCAGCCACAGGAGCAAATACAGAAGAGTAAGATATTCGCTTAACACAACAAAAGATCCTTTTCTACACCTGGTAATGAGATACAGGAGATACGTAAGATACGTCATGTAAGTAGTGTCAATGTTCAAGCTGCAACTAACAATTTATTATTCATCTACACATAATTTTGTTCAGTTATCATTTCATTGCTTTTTCTATAGAAAGCCAGAAAATAGAGAACGCGTATGTTTTCAATTTGTATTTAAATACTAAATTTGGAGATTTTTACTATTCCTGATGATTAAAATAATGAACCAGTCATTAAACCAGTGGTTGCAGCTGTAGTCGATTTAAATCGATGGCTGTGGATAATCGAAACATAATGATTTGAAATAAGCAAATGCACTCTAAAACTCACTTTGTCCCATTTTCATTGACGTGTTTATTTCGGTTTAAACCAACTGACGTAGACAAATTTGGCAATACATTTTAAAAGCGTGGTGGTGAAATCGACTTGGAGCCAGCTGGGAAATTACTACAGTACACAAGCGATGGCGATGTCAAAAGGCTGCAGACAAAGGTCACCAGAGGTCGTTCATAAGTGTCACGAGAGTTCAGGTGTTGGAAAAGGGCAAAACGGCATAATCGTTTCCTTCTTACTGCACATCTTCAATAAAAAAAAACTATATATATATAGTCGCTCAATGTGTGTGAAAGGATTTCAGAAATATTAAAAGGACCTTTAATATGAACTGTGAATATCCACTGAGCTTCTTGGCTTAAAGTCAGTGACACCTTAAATATTTCTGCGCGGCCGGGCCCTGGAGCTTTAGACGGTAGAAATCAGACGAGTTTCCAGTCGGGTTGAGGGAACAGCTGAAGCAGAAATCCACCTCCCAGCAGTAGTCGGACCAGCAGACACAGGCGTGGGAGGACAGCAAGAGAGGAAAAAGAGGAAAAATGAGTAGAAAGACGGAGTTAAATGAGTGGAAGGAAGGAAGCAAGCGGAGAAGGGCACGGAAAAAGGAAGAGAAATGAGGGAGTTAAAGGAGATAATGATGTAAAGAGCAGGGCAGAGAGAAACTGGTGAAATTAAGAACAACGGAGGATTAAAGAAAAAAAATGTCACTCCTGGAAATTCTTCTTCCTCTTTTTCTTCTTCTTCTCATCATTAGTCTGTGCTGTTCTACTTACTCTAGGAATTATGTGGCGACGAAGCTGTAACGTACCCACTTTCCTCTCAGCTTATGTCGCCCACTTTTACAGGAGTTACATGAGGACGGTGAACGAGCTGTACTGTTTAGTGTTTACACTGTGGGAGAATCAATAGCTTTGCACTTAAAAAAAAAAAGAGTAGAGAGAAAGAAATGTTTCAAATGACACAAAAAAAGTTATTATTAGTTATTGAGATCTTCTTGTACTTGAAACTCCAGCAAGATGCAAGCTGTTGGTGCATTATGGTCCATGAGACATAATGTTGGGATGGAAACTGAAACAAACTGTGGCGACGCAGAACTCAAACTTGTCCTGTTTGATTCTCATCAAAGTAACTTGGGACTTTATTAAAGCTCCATACAGTATAAAGGTAGATGTTTGTGTTAAAGCTCCATACAGTATAAAGGTAGATGTTTGTATTAAAGCTCCATACAGTATAAAGGTAGATGTTTGTGTTAAAGCTCCATACAGTATAAAGGTAGATGTTTGTATTAAAGCTCCATACAGTATAAAGGTAGATGTTTGTGTTAAAGCTCCATACGGTATAAAGGTAGATGTTTGTGTTAAAGCTCCATACAGTATAAAGGTAGATGTCCATGTGTAGTGTGATTATAAAGCAGCTCTAGGTTCTATATTAATACTGTGAACGTATCAAAGCCTCAGTCCACAGAGAAATGCACACAGCCTGTATTCAGAAACTGAGCCTTAAAACCAGCCGTCAGGACTTCCTGTCACTTTGTGATGTCACAACAAAGCAGTCACTCAAAGCCCCGCCCACCTGCATCCACCATCGAACACTTGCAGGATTTGGTTTCTTTGCTTCTTTATTTGTACTCAATCGCTTGGAAAACAGCCAGCTAATCAGAAGAGAGACTCAGAGCCTCTGGTTCTTAAAACCGCTAATGGATCCCCTCATAGATCAATACTACAGATAAACACAAGGGAGAACTGATGCATGACTTCCTCCTCCCATCCCCTCGATGGAGGTGCAGTCTGACTCTGGCTCTCCTCTCCTGACCTCTCCTGTATCAGTGCAGAAACCCTGCATCCCCTGTAGTGAGCAGCTGCTGGTGAAGGCTGCAGGCTGGAGCTGCACTGTTGACTTACTCACAAGTGGCAGTTTGTTCAGGGCCCATTCCCACAGAGACAGGTGTTGATTTGTGGAAAAAAATAAAAAAATAAACAGGTGCAGATGTTGGCTGGTTGGAGTGGGAGTTGTCACACCTGTGTCTCTGTAAATACGGCAACTTGCCTGTTTTCTGATTTAGATAATCGATCCAGACAATAAAGGCAGTCAAAATATTGACTCCTGAAATTGTGTAAAAAATCCTCGCGTGTACAATAAATACCAATATTCTAGCACTGGCAGCCATTTTTTCTGCAGGCGTCCCTGAACACAGCTGCTGTAGCGATGCAGCTGGAAGTGCTTCCTGCTGCTTTGAACACGGGTTGAAGTGAAGCTGCTCTCTGAGCGGCTCTGAGCTCCCAACGCTCGGCACTGTGAGGATTTCTTGTTGTGGGCCCTCCCCCGGGGGGGTCTGTGCCCATGTTGCGCACATTTACTGTTAAACTGAGCACACAGAGTGGTGTTCTGCTAAATGGAAAAGGGTTGTTTGCTCCTCAAATAGACATTGCATCATCAGCGGCAGTGACTTCACACAGAAAATGAAAGGCTTTCCGTGCTCATGGTTGGCACTCTAAATGTAAATGTGTTCATTTAGGTTGAACCACACGCAGTTATATAACCCGACCTGACTTGCGTGTTTCTAACAGAGGGATTCTGCAAAAACAAACAAACAGTTTAACACTGTAACTAGACACCAAATTGCTTAGCTCGCAAGTGGAACGTGGTGGCGCACATTAATGCATCGTCCACAAAGTCAGTCAGGATTACATCATATGGGCCGTATCGCCATGATGATCGCAGCTGCATGTGATGCAATTATTTCTGCATATTGTAAATGTTTTCAGGCTTGTAAATGTGCAGTAAGATGGAAATGTGTCTTTATTTTCCTGTCAACAAGTGACCCGATACATCTTGTTCCTCTGAGCCGCGGAGCTCCAGTGTCCAGAAACTATTAAAAACACATCAGTGAGCCAACAAAGACGCACTGGGTGACACACTCCTTCATCTCTCCATGAATACACACTCTGTTTGTTTTGACTCAGACCCAACACACAACAATATCCTGCAGGCTGGAAATACTCACTGGACTAGAGAGCACCAAATGTGTATTCATCCGTGAGTCCCCGGCGATCTGATGCAATCTGAGGCCGATTTGATTGAGATATCGTGACTGCAGCCACCCTCGGACAATAATTTAAATTAAATTAAATGTTGTCAATAAATATGAACAGAAGGACAGAAAGTAGCTACGTGATGGATTGGCAAACAGCTGAGTCACGGTCCCTCTCCCAGATGTCATTGTGTGGGACGAAATTAGAAAGTCTGATTAAAACAACTCGGTATGTAAATTCAGTGATTAGTGCAGAAAAATAAAAAATCTAGTTCATGAGAAGGAAAAAATACATGACATTAGTGAAAACAACCTGATTCTCTGAGTGATATCTGGGCCAAACAGAAGCTGCAGTTGACGCCTGATGAATCTTTAATGATCCCAGAAGTGAAATCATCAAAAAAAAAAAAAAAAGAAATTGCAGAATACAGCAGGAAAATAAGGAGTAGCCGAAGCAAAAACAAACAAACAACAATTATAAACAAGCAAAAAGGGTTCACTCATCGTATCATTTACTATATCTTGTCCTCTCTACACGTCCCTGAATATTTCATATCCAATTTCATGATTTTTTTAAAACGTCTTTTTTTTCCCCCTTCTTATTCCTCGTGTCGTCTCTGCAGTTCCCGATGATCAGCGAGTTCGGCGAGGACACCAACTCCTACTGCTCCTTCGAGAGCAAGGAGACGGCGCTGCTGCACTCGGAAAATGGCAACCTGCAGCAGAGAGTCAACGTCCTGACCCATGAGGTGAGAGGAGGAGGAGGAGGAGAGAAGAGGAGGGGAAACGGGGGAGAAATAGAGAGATAGCCTACTGTTTGAGGGAGGCGCAGTGGGATGATGGGAAAATAATCCACTCTGCTGTATAGATTCATTTTGTTCTAGAGAGCAGAGGAAACCGTTATCGCACCAGAGCCGGGGTTCTGCAGAAATCCCCTCCCTGTGTGTGAATTAATTGAATTAAAAAAGCGAATTGAGGCCAACCCTGGTGGACATATGATGAATGACGTCCAGAACTAATTAAGCGTTAAAGCTGCTGTCCAAGCAAAATTACTTAGATGGGGTGTTTTTTTTTTTTTTATTAAAAGAAAGCGTCCGGGGCGGCAGTGTGACATGGGATTTTCACACTGGCGCTCTATTTTTTAAACGCAGCCTAATTGGGACTAAACCTGACCAAGATTTTTTTGCTGAACGCGTTAACGCCTCAAGAAAGAAGGAAAATAAAAAACAATGTGTCTTTTCATGTGTGCAATATAGGAGTTATAGCACTCTTTCCTCTACACTGTGTCACTCCCATGTACTGTAAAGTGGAGTGAGTCTCGCCACTCCCTCCTCTCTGTTTCTGTGACTGTGGGAACGAGAGAGCATGGAGGAGAAAACAACTGACACAGGAAGGCAGCGGTGAGACTGGCGGCGGCGGCGATGGCGGCGGTGGTGAGAGAGAGAGAATGAGAGAGCACGAAAAGAGGAAGGAAATGGTTTATGGGAGCAGCAGAAACGATTAGCGCGGGACGCACAAGGTCACACGGCTCTGACACCGGGCATTCACAGTGATGAAATGTGCCACGGCTCACTGAGCATGCTCTACTGGGACAGGACCTCCCACCTTGCCCCTCCCCTCTGTCACACACAAACACACACACACAAACAAACAGTATGCACACACACACTATTCCATAAAGGAGGTGACTCTCAGTTATCAAGGAGAGAGAGAGAGGAGTGACATCTTTTCTGTTATTGGTTTTCATATAAAATGCAGATGAAGTGCAGCTGCTCCTCAGGCCAGAGCCAGGCCTCCAGCCCAGTGTCATAATGTGGGTCAAATATTGTTTGGGAATATTCATAATATATAATATATAATAAATATTTTAGCGAAATGAATCCATGCACTCAACCCCACCAACATACAGCTGAAGTGTTGAATCCTCCACAGCAACACTCATCGTGCAGCTCCAGCTCGATATCAGCCGACACACACACGATGCCATGTCCCTGAGTCAAACTCTTGTTAAATCCCCAAATTAATGTGTTTATTTAAATCATAAACAGAGCAAATCTGGGATTAAAAAGATCAGAAAATCGTAAACTGTGCAGAGGGAGCGACAAACGCAGGGTTAACGGGGCCCGGCAGCTCCTCGGAGCCCCCGAGGGCCCCCCAGCACGTTAATCCAACAGTGACTCCTTTCTGTCTTTCAACGTTTACTTGCAATTAACTTGGTGACACAACACGCAAACAGCAAAAGGCAACACTTACAGAGGCAGCTGCAGCTGTTGCCCTGATATACTGTGGTATAGGGCACATGAAATGTACAGTACAGAGGACAAACTGGATAATATTGATATATTAAAGGAGACTTATTATGCCCCTTTTCCACAAATTAGAATAGGTCTGTGACATGCATTGGTCAAAATACCCCAAGGTTCAAACATCACAGCTCTTTTCATCCTCTCAAAACAGCCCTGTTCAGAACGGCTGGTTTCAGTGCCTGTCCCTTTAAATGCAAATGAGCCACTGCTTGCCGCGCCCCTTCTACTGGTACCAGGTAGGGGTGGTATTATGTAAATTCAAATCCTAGTTACATCACTGGAAGATAACTGAGGAAACAGCTCGTAAAACCACATGGATTTCAACCTCGGGAGCCTGAAAATTACAGATTTCTTTGTCAGTTCACACATTTTGGGGGCCGGAAGGCAAGACAAACACCCAAATATATAAAGGTAAAGGTAAAGGTACTTTATTTGTCACATATACAGCTAGTACAGTGAAATTCTTTCTCTGCATTTAACCCAAATATATGTTAAAAAGCCTTCAAAAAATGATATTTCCACAATATGTCCCCTTTAAAACGCTTATTCCTGAATTACGGAGAGATCAGATCTGGGAACTAGAGGTTTTTCTGGTCAAATCCACTCTTGTTACAACCTGAGAACTGTCACAGCTCGTCTGAACTGGACCTGAAGACAATTAGACCTGATCCTAATTACTGAGAGAAACATCCACATCGACTCTCTCCATCTTCCTTTAGAAAACAGTTATTCTCCTACAAGATTTAAAGTCCCAGCTTCACTGATCAGCTGATAGAGTCTGTCAACAGTAGAGTAAACGTAGTGACACACACAAACACACACGCGCTTGCAGCAACAGAATGGGACTGTACCTGACCCCAGTTTGACTAAATATAATATGAACCAGTCTGAGGTTGTGAGTCAGGTTTTGTTTACTAGGAGCTGATGATGATTAATGGATAACGATGCATCTGCAGCAGCAAATTCCCAGTCTGTCGAACTGATCAAGGCTTCGTTTTATCACTCATGAATTCAACTTTTTCATTCGATCTCTCTGTGAACTGTTATTTCTCCAATTTTTATCTTTTAAACAAACCTGCAGTTACCGTCGAAATGCGTTCACACAGAGGAAACAGACGCAGCGAATCGGGAGAATCAGACCCAGACATGTTTATTACCTTCACTTTTTCAATAATTTTAGATTTGACCAGTCTTATTTAATTTTGTTGCTCTTTCTTTCTCTGCAATCCATTTAGCACCAGCTCTAAACAGTGCAGAAAAGTGCATTAATTTGCATTTTATTTGCATATTTGCTGCAAATGTGGCTGAAATTTGCACTAGATTTAATTTGATATCTGACAGCTCAGTTGTAATAGTTCTAATAAACCAAAATTATCCTTAAAATGACACAATTTCAGTGACATTTCCCAACTTTTGCCTCCTCCCATGCGGATTTAAACCCGAGGCAGCGTTGACATTGACACAAGTGGAAAAGCCACATTCAACACTGTAATCATATCAAGTGTTTATACCTCTGCCTGTTGTAAAAGACCAATTAGACTAAAAATACCAAAGAAAAAAAACAAAACAGCTCTGAACCTAAAAGCCATCCGACACAATAAAGCAGCTTCTAGACTAAAGTGAAAATTTAAAAGGTGATAATGAGCCCGTCTTTAGGAATTAGGATTGTTTCTGTGTAACTGTATGTGTATACTGTATGTGTGTGTGTGTGTGTGTGTGTGTGCGCTCTCCTCAGTCACGATGCTGCTGACGATCCGTCCTCACCCTTGCTGCCAGTTTCCTGCAGCATATGTTACGACAGACACAGTGAATAGGCCTCGGCGCTCCCACTCTCTCTGTCTGCGTCGAAGTGACCGCGCTCGTCCATTTAAGAGAATAACAACACATCTCACCCTCCCCTCCCCCTCCCCGCTGCCCCCCTCACCCCCTCCCCCTCCTGGCTGCATCCTCCTCATCTCCTCATGTCACTGCCCTCAGATGTGTCAGATGTGTCAGACGGTGTGTGATTATGGCGTCCAGTGAAATTCACCCTCTCATTATGTCACAGTATGAGGAGGGGAAAAAATCAGCACGACATCAAGAAAGTCTTTTTTTTTCCCTTCGTCTTTTTCTTCTTTTTCTTGTACTTGGATTCATGATGTATCCATTTGTCAAGATGAGGGAGGCGGCGCTGCTCATGCTGACGTGTCAGGATCTCAGTGTCCTAAATTTGCTTGGTTACACAACCGGCTTCTTAAGAGACAACGTTTGATGACTCTGACAATGGGAAGTTTTTAAGTGTGCTTTTTTTTTTCTTTTTTCTTCCTCTTCTTCGTCTTCTTCTTATCTCCATCTTTGTGAGGAAGTTTGAAAACCGTCAAAGAAGGGAGGGGAGGCAAAGAAAAAGAAAAAAAAGAAAAAGATAAGTGAATATGTGTCAAGCTGAGGCGTCTCTTTTTCTCTGCAGCTCCAGAAGAGAAAGGAGAGAGAGGAGCAGCTGGAGGATGTGATCCAGGCCTACGAGAAGATCCACATGGAGAAGAGCAACCTCCAGAGGGATCTGGACAAGATGGTCAGAGACATTATTCAGTTCACTGCTCTGTGCATTTCTGTCTTTCTTTTTTTCCCTTCTTCTTCTTCTCCTTCTCCCTTTTTTCTCAACAGGCGCTTTACGCAGGAGCCATATGGTCCATTAATTAATTCTTACAGTTTCACACTCTGATGATGATGAGGGATGAATATAAAATTAGCTGTTTATAGTTAATTCACCAAATCAGTAGACAGCCAGAAGTATGTGGACAACCCGGTTCTTTGCAGTTAAAGGGGAATATATGAGATATTCTGGAAAATAGTCACACTAAATGTCAACAGCTAAATAAAGAAACGTAAAATGTGTGGTTTTACATGTATAGTGTGGTTATAAAGCAGCTCAGTCCACAGTCCTCAGAGAAAGGCACATAGCCTGTATTCAGAAACTGAGCCTTAAAAAACAGCCGTCAGGACTTCCTGTGACTTTGTGATGTCACAACAAAGCAGTCTCAAAGCCCCGCCCACCTGGACCCTCCGACCTCGCTAGATTTACTTTCTCTGAAACCTGGAGAGGGTCGTCACAGAGACCAGACCTGACAATCTGTTCAAAACAAAAGCAGAAATCAGGTGGATTAAGAGGAGAAGATAAAAACAGCTCCTACATTTCCCATAATGCAACACAATAGAATCTGTTACTTTCTCCTTTATTCAAACAAAAACGTCATTTAAAACCTTAATGTGTAAAGTTAAACTTTCTCTTTAACACACGTGGGGACAAATGAGACGTTCAGGCCTGTGGGTTTCATAGAGTTCATATTTGTCAACATCCATCACATTAATGATTCTGCGTGGCCCTCGGGTTAGAGCGTGTTTCCATTACACACACACACACACACCCACACACACATTTACATACACACACATTCACATCACCTGTGCCCTTGTTGGTGAAGCAGCAGTGAATGCTAATTACATCTCCACCTGTTTTTCTGACATTGTTTGTCCTCTGAAGAACAAAGTCCTCCTCTCCACAGGCCGGTCAGAGGTCGTCAAGCTGCTGGGGCTTCAGACGCACTTGAACACACGCTCAGCATTTTAAAGGGCCATTTCACTATTATTTTTTTTAACACACTACAGTAAGCTCAGTTTACTCGTTTTATGAGATGCACTTCTCAGCCTGTAAAACACTTATATAAAGCTCCCCTACAACAGTTAATGCCATAAACCGATCAGTCTGTGCAACACAGTCTAATAACTCCAGCATCCACTATAAATGGTGAATAAGAGTAACAGTCGTCTATAAGAGTGTAAATGTGATTTAAAACCATGTGTGTGTTGCTCTGTTGCTTCAACATTTATCACTCTGATAGTAAAAACAGAGAAACAGACACTGCATCACTTTGAGTGCTTGTAACTGCCTCTGAGAAAACGGCGTCCATTACTTAAAAACAGAGAAGAGCTGACATAAAGTCACACAAAGTGCAGATCTAATGTGTTTTTATGGTGTGATTTAAGTAAAACATTAACACAATTCAATTGTTTTTGTGTAAAAAAACAACAAAAATTAGCTTATAGCTGTTCTCTGTGAGTGACTTCCTCGGTTGATTTCAAACTGCAAGCTTTATTATTTTGCGAACACATAACTGTAACTGGTTACAAATCAAAGTCGATCCAGCACCAGGCAGAAGCTTCCAACTGAACAGATTGGCTGGCTGGTCTTCCCCAGATCCCCTCTGTGATAATAAACCGTCTCATATGAGAGTGAAGTCCGCCGAGCGGCCTCATGCCGAGCAGCCTCAGCAGTTTTCATGTGGTCCGGGGTGATTAAGCGATCGAGGTGCGCCAGCGTCGTTGGAAGTGCCACCTGCCGAGGGACCGGCCCGAGTGTCAGCGTCGCCCCAAAGCTGTGGCTGCGATTGTTAGGATGCCTCGTCGATCTTTGACCCTGCAGCAGTTTACTCACTGATATTTTTATATACCGTATGTGATTGTGTTTGCGTGTTTGTGCATGTTCCACTGAGACTTTATACAAAAACTACTGAAATGATTTGCACCACACTTGGAGGAAGGGTGGATCATAGGCTGGAAGATCTGGATGATTTACTATAAATTACTTTCATTTTCTCTTAAGTCTGGTGTACAGTATGTTGTTGACACTGGACCTGGATGTATTTCTGTGTTCTTAACCAGAGAAAACAGAAAAATTAAATGCAAATCAAATGGACGTTTAGCAGCATTTAACAATCTGGCTTTCAGCAGGTTACAAAGAAGCAAAGTTTAGGTCCATCTCAGCTGTAACTTGTGCTGCAGGCCGAACAATGTCTTTGCACATGCAATGTTAACTGTCTGCTTCTGATGAGGTATCGAACGCCGCGTGACCATGACCGTGTGTGTGTGTTTACAGACGAGCCTGGTGGAGAAACACGTGGAGCGAATCCTGAACCTGGAGTCGGTTCTGCGGCAGAGAGACAACTCAATGCAGAAACTCAACCTGCAGCTGCACAGCAAAGACATGCAGTACCTGCAGCTGCACGCCGGCCCCGACGCACACAGTGAGTTACCTACCCAGCATGCATCAGCTTATCTATATACAGTATATAAAGATGCATTGAACAAATGAACGACTGGATTTTAAGTAAAAGTGAAACTGAGTCAGAGACCAGTTTCAATCACTGGGACAAAAAAAAACAACCCAAAAACCATTGTATTTACCAAATTCATCCCCATCAAATCAATTACAAAGACGATACAGAATTAAAGAATTAAAGGGCTTATGTGTCAACAAGACTGAGACTTGCCCATGTTTACCTGTTCCTGTGTGGTTTGTACAGCTCCTAACAGTTTAAGGCCAAAACACATAACGGCTCCACTGCCACATTATTAACTGTTCAGACGTCTCAGTTTGCAGCAAATCTCTGGAACAAACTTTACTGCACCAGATTTTCTAATCTCCTGTCGTCCTCTATGTCACTTTTTAAATCTTACTTATTTGTCTTTTTAATCTGTTTTGTGTTTATTTTACTTGTCTGATGCAGAAATACAGATTTCAGGGAGCTGCCTGACTCAGTGTTGTAATAATTAACTGATAATCAATGTGTCAACGGTTTCATTTTGATAATTACAGCGAGATAAGACATTTATATATTGACTG
The DNA here is from genome assembly GCF_905171665.1 of Trachurus trachurus. NCBI lineage: Eukaryota > Metazoa > Chordata > Actinopteri > Carangiformes > Carangidae > Trachurus > Trachurus trachurus. The sequence goes on from NC_139913.1 coordinate 5,923,280, forward strand.
CAAGTTTGTTTTAAAAAAAAGGAAAAAAAAGCCCAGACACCTGTTATCTCTGTTCATCACTGCTCGTCTCCTCTCTGTTACTCAACCTTTAAACACATCCAACAATCTGGCCGCAGAGCGTTTTTAATTGAGGTCGGGTTAAACCTCGACCGGCTTGGACGCGTTGTTCCAACTCCCCCAGTCTCGGCCTCAGAAAGCGAGAGGACCTGTGATCCACGCAGGGCGCTCGTGACTGAAACTGAACCCTTCTGGCTCCAGGAGCGTTTTGAGTGGAGCGACTGGTCCTGAAGAGGATTTGAGGATTTCTCTGCATCACTCAGCCTGTTGCCTCCATCTGCACTGCTGAGTGATGTCCATTGTGACTGGTCTGTTTGACCAAATGCTTCAAAACCTGTGAGATGAATTTGACTGATTACGATTGCAAATTAATTCCTCCATGGGAAAAAAAAAAGTTTGGCGTCGTTTCAAACACGCAGGGTCGCTCCACTATTTTTTCATGTACTGATCAATTTTGAGATTTTGGGCTATTTTTCTTCCTGAACATCAGAAAAGTCGAAAGAAATGGTAGAAAATCCACATAAAGGTGGTTATTTTCCTCATTTTGTCTCTTTTGTCAGTAGAATTCACTATTGTAAAGCTCTCTCTCTCTCCTGAACAATTATGTAGGCTCCAAAAATGGTAATTTCCTCCGTATCCACAACCAATTTACATTAACAATCTATGGTATTTTACAGTACAAGTCTTTAAAGGCCGTTTTCTCAAAATTAGTTTTTCCTCAGACTCTGAGCCTGAAACCTCCACTTCAGCAGCACTTACAGACACCAAACCTTCCAGTTTTATTCCTTTCTATATTCTGAAGGTTTTTACAGAGGGGATTGTTGATATATCATTCAAAGCCTGATTTATACAACGTTTTATTCCTAAAAACAGGGAGAAATTTGATTTTTTAGGGCTGGTGACAGTATATTCTCATTTGATAAAAAGAGATATACTGTACAAAACCCCCTCTTTCTGACTCTAATGTCAACAAAATAAAACAAGAATTTTGAAAGGGGCTTTATGCATTGTTCAGATTTCGCAAATTAGCGCATATTTCATGAGATATTGCCTCAGTCATTTACATATTGAAACATAAAATTTGACAAAACTTGTAATACAAAAAATATTTGTCTTAATGAAGGTGATCAACTTGGGAAGTTTCATGGTGATGTGTCTCCCCCGAAGGCCTTTTTGGGATTTTGAAACCAAACGCAACAGGTTCCCTCGTGTTCAGGCTGCAGCACTGACTTCAGAATAAATATAAAAAAACAGGTGGTCCACTGCCGCTGTAGAAATATTCTGTTAAATTTCAGCTGCTCTGGAGTCGACAGATGCTAAACTTTTCCTCTATTTCACGATGGATGTGGGTGGATGATGGAAACATGGGAGGAAATTGACTCTGCCACCTCAACAGATGCCTGAGCTGATGACTCCACAGCATCAAACTCAAATAGAGAAACGCGTCAGAGCTCTTTCTCGCTTAAAAAGGAGTTTTCAAGGTAGTAAAAGTGCATTATGAACAGCCATGTGTGTGTGTGCATGAATGAGGACAGTATGTGTGTGTGTGCAACATGAGTGTGTGCTGCTGGCGAGGAGGCAGGGGGAGCTGGATATATAAAAGATGATACTGCTGCGCTGTTACATTGTCTTCTGGCTCAAGGACTGAGTCTGTGTGAGCGGAGCTGAATCACTAACATGCCCACGCAGATCACATCACCCAGGTATACACACTGAGAGAGAGAAGCCGCCCTTGGAAGAAGTCAGCTCTCTTTTTTTGCTCTTTCACACTCATGTTTTATGTGTTGTACAACAATAGACTGTATAGAACGCAGAGAGGAGAAGCAGTGAAAACGTGGCCTCGGCTTTTGTGTTTCACATCTTCGTTCTCTCTCTCTATCTCTCTTTCTCCTCCGCCCAGTGCTGGACTGTCCCGCTCTGACCCTGCAGAGCTCACGCAGCCTCGACGCGCTGTCCGACCTGAAGCTGCAGCGGCTGGAGGCGGAGCTGGAGGGGGCGCGGCACGAGGCCCAGGGGGCGTGTCAGCGGGAGGAGGAGCTGAAGACCGAGGTGGAGAGGCTGAAGGAGGAGATGAGGCAGCTGCAGAACAGCCAGAGGGAGAGGGTCAGTGTCGCTTTGTTTTCCTGGTCCGCTGGCGGGTGGAGTTTACTTCACTGCACCACAAGCCTGTCAGTGATGTCATGTCACGGTCTTAGCAACAGCAAACAACCCCAGTGTTTCCTTATGATGCATTCACTGAATTATTCAAAATCATCTTTTGACAAAATGTAAATCAGATTTATTGCCAGATAGGAAATTGATGTTGGACAATTTGCAAAAATACAACATTTAAAGGAGACATATAATGCCCCCTTTCCACAAATTAAAATAGTTCCCAGGTGTCTTAAAGACATTTCTGTGACATGCTTTGGTCAAAATACCCCAAGGATCAAACATCACAGCTCTTTTCATCCTCTCAAAACAGCCCTGTTCAGAACGGCTGATTTCAATGCCTGTCCCTTTAAATGTAAATGAACCACTGCCCCGCCCCTTTTACCAGTCCCAGGTAGGGGTGGGATTATGCAAATTAGAAACCTAGTTACATCACTGGAAGACAACTGAGGGAACAGCTCATAAAACCACATGGATTTCAACCTAGGGAGCCTGAAAATTACAGATTTTTTTGTCAATTCTCACGTTTTGGGACCGGAAGGCAAGAAAAACACCCAAATATATGTTAAAGAGCCTTCAAAAAGTGATAGTTCCATAAAATGTCCCCTTTAAGGTGCAACCACATCATTAGTGCCATTATACAGTGCTGCTTGAAAGTTGGTGAAAGATTTGATGGCCTTCTGTCCACTTCTGGGCAGAGTTGTGGTGATGCTGAGTGTCCTCCATGTGTAAATGATTTGTCTTCTTCTTACAAAACCTTTCCTAAGGATGTCTCATTTGATTGGTCTACTTACTTAATTACTTGTGTTTCACCTGAGTCTATTACCTACTTGACTTTACCAATTGCACATACTGTGATTCCATTTCACGTAGTCAGCTGGCTACACACACATTTCCCTCTAAACAAGTAAATGATAAACATAAACCTGACATTTCATATATAAAAACTGGCGATGATAAAATGAGAAAATCATGATAAAAAATAAACTGAAAAGTCTAAACAACTCGAGGGGTTCACAAACTTTCAAGCAGCACCGTATCTGACCTTTCTGCTAAAAAACAAACTCACCAAGTCGTTATTATGACTTTATGTTGACATGGACACGATGTCTGAGAGATCAGGAGAGATCCTAATTAACATGAAGGCCACATAAAGGGCACCGCTTCCTGTGATGGCACCGAGTGTTGGCTCTGGACATAAATCATGGGGCGCTCAATCGTCCAACGTTTATTCCTCATCGTTTCTGGGCTGATAAAGGCATATTTACTGTGGTGGCCGTCACTGCCAGGAATCACATCCAAGAGGAAGGACAGTGTTATTCAAAGAGCTTTGCGGCTCAACAGTGGGGGCTGGGTGTCTGACAAACTGTCCAGACTCCAGGGCTGATTTCCCCCCCCTTCTCCCTCCTCTTCAATGCCACATCCCAGCATCTTAAAGTGCACCGAGTCCCTGATAATCAATTCGTAGATGGACCACCCCCAGTCGCCTTTTCTCTGACAATGCTAACCTCAAACACGTTGTCTCGACAGGCTCTCGCCGTCAGATTTTGTCCAATATTCCTCCAGCACCTGCATGCTAATCTAATTTCATGCTCTACTTCGGCAGGAAATGACTTCTCCGTGCAAGCAGTGCGATGTGGAGTGGATAAAGAAGGTGGGAGACGAGCAGTAAGTGACCACAGACCGATCTCTGGGTGGAGGGAGGGAGGAAGGGGAGGAGGGGTGGGGGGAGTAAAGGCAGGAGAGATGCAGCATCTATGGCAGCAGATCAGAGCAGACACAGGATCTGTATTTACTCTCCTGCTGTGATGTGCACAGTCTGACCTCCAGGGGCCTCATTAGGAAGTGGTTGAGCTCTCCATCGCTGGCTAACGGGGTTCAAACGCAGCTTTAATACAACAAAAAATGTTTTAAAAAGGAGAATTATTATTGTTAGGACACAAAAACTATAAACTATAAACTATAAACTGTATATGTGCATTCGACTGAGGCTTTGGCAGGAGATGAGTGTGAGCAGCAGGGGGCAGTGTAGGCACAGAGCAGGACACCCTCCTGTCCACTTCCTCCTGTCTGAGCGTTTGTTGGACACTTTTTCACTTTTTCTTTTTCACCCCCCGTCCAAACACACACATATACACACACACACACACACACACACACACACACACCAGAAAAAGCAACAGAGCAAGTGTTGAAGCGCCTTTCATTACAACAAGGGAAACGTCTTTAACTCGCTTGTGAGAGAACAGCGAAAGCAGCAGCAGCAGCTTGTTTTATTTTTATTTTTACCCTGGTGAAATTGCCCCAGGCTTATTTTTTTCTTTCTTTTTTTTTGCTGCATGACTTTGCTTACAAGGTGTTGCAGGTTAAAAAAAAAAAAAAAAGCAGAAGAAGAAGTTTAAAAAAATAATAATAATAAAAAAAAAAACACCACAAGTTGGGCAGCCGACTCCCACACAATGAAACCCCGCAAGTGTTTCGATGGGGAGCAAACAGAAAGCAAAGAGGCAGCGCTCTGCGAGTGAGTGTGCGGTGGGGGCCGATTGTTTTTTTTCCAGACTTTGGTCACCCTTTTGGTTTTTACTCAACAATATCACTCACTCCCACTGCCGAAAAACCTATGATGATGATGCCTACAACTCTGTTTCCTGGAGCTTTTTCTTGTAATTGGGCCCATTTAGTGTAAATTGCACAGATTGATATAGGAAGGCTTGGTGTATAGGAGCTAGTAGAAGTGGGGGGGGCTTGAACATATCACCCTTTGCCCCCCCTGATTATCAGCTGCAGTGTTCAGCTAAAGCCTCTGTGTTTATCAGCAGCATCTGAGCAAACTGATGAACATCTGTAAATACAAAACTGGATATAAGCATCGTTCATTTCCTTGTTTTACGTTTTCGTTGCCATGTCTTGATTTCCATCTTCTTCACTCACTGTGCTGCGTAAAACAAGCCCCTCGCTCCGACCACAAGCCACAAGGCTGGCAGCCACCAGGAACTGTGCCCACCCCTACTCACACACACACACACGTACACACACACACATAGAAACACACATACACACACTTATATTCTCCTGTGCAGAGAACTGACTAATCGCTCTGCAGCTTTCAGAAAGTGCGAGCCATTTACAATAAATCACAACATGTTAATTTGAAGTTTGAGGTGAAATTCCCAGTTCTTGTTGGAAACTTAGAGAGAAAAATAACGCCACCACCACTGTTATTGAAAAACAAAAACAGCCCATCCTGCTTCTGAGCAGCTTCTATGAACATGCTTTATTGTTAATGGGCCTGTTAAAGACACAATGAAATGAGATGAAATGAAATGTGCTGCGTTCAAGTCAAGTGACGGCAGCATGACTTGTGGCTTGGACTGTTTGACACCTTTTTGTGTTCTGCAAAAAAAAAGTGTCTCATGCACAGAAGCAGAAGCAGAAGCAGGGTGTGACAGAGTGTGAAAAGCCCCCACCGTGGTCTCATGGTCGTGTAGCACATGTCCTCCATGAGGCCAAACAAACTCCCCCCCCCTCCCCGTGCGTCATGGATGCCCTCCTCCTTCCAGAAAAGACACCCGACGATGTTTTACGAGAATACCGCAGACCGGTCTGAGTTCAGGTGCCGGTTGGCTTTTTTTTTTTTTTTTTTTTACCCAGGAGGCCGTGTCCTTAACGTGCGTTGTACGAAAAAATAAAAATTAAAAAAAGGAACATTTATTATTATTATTATGATTATTTCTCTGAGCGTTGAGCTGCAAAGAGGAGCTCAGATCTCACAGGCAGCTGCAGTGACGGCTTTTTCTTTGAAACGTCCGATCAGACCAGAGGTCAGATTTCAGCCCACACTCTCTCTCCCACACACACACACACACACACACACACACACACACACACACACACACACACACACACACACACACACACACACACACACACACACACACACACACACACACACACACACACACACACACACACACACACTTTTGTACCTGATCAATTCTCTCACACAACCTTTTCATCAATGCTGCACTAGCATTATCACACCCCTCCTACACACTGTAATGCACATCATACAGTGTGTGTGAGTGCAGCTACGCATGTACGAGAGAGAGAGAGAGGAAGCAAATGAAAATAAATGCAAAAGAACAGACTCGCGCTGGCAAACGTTCAAAGTATTTATAGACGAACATAAAAAGACCAAAACACAACAGCTTTTTCGCAGATTTTTGTCGGAAACAGGCAGTGTGTGTACGTTTTGTCGGTCCCCCAGCGCGCCACTCGTGCACAGGTGTTCACACCATCAGTGTTACTATGTGGGGACCACGAGAGAAGTGTTGGCAGTCCAACCCTGGGCCTCTGACACTGATTGTCAAAACACACTCAAAAGCGAGACAGTACAAGTGTGAAAAGGAAGAGCAGCGTGAATCTAAAGTGTCACATGCACCTGCTTGTTTAACACAGAGACAAAGAGAGATGTTACTGTAGCCGAGCGTCCTCACACAAGCAGCGATGCTTAGAGAAGTGGATCAATTACACTGTATAGAGGCTCCTCTGTGATAACAAATATCAAACTGCACACTCCACCCACCATGCCAGTAAGTAACCAGTCATTATTTATTTCCTACCGCTGCACTGAATATGTCTGTTTGTGTGTAAAGGAAGAAGGTTGATTTTTTTTTTTAAAGGGGGGGGGGCGATGCACTGATGACCCTGAATCATCTCAGTGCTGCTGGTACCTGACACCACAGAGAGGGTAGTTGTCTGTCATGTGTCTGTGCATGGGGGTGATAGGGGGGCTCGATGCCCCACTCTGTATGAGTCAGAGCAGAGGTCGGTTGGAAAACTAGGTGGGCTATCAGACGACTAACCAGGGGAAGTTATGACTTATCTTCCACAGGATCATTTATGATATTTTGTCGGATTTAAAAGTGTGATTTTTTTGCAAAATGTAAAAAAAAAAAAGAGAGATGTGCATCAAAAGAGGCAAAAGAGAAACTGCTGCTATTAGCACAAGAGATGTGTAGAGTTCCTCTGGTAGATACACAAGCAGCAGGTGCACACACACACACACACACACACATATACACACATGACTCAATTAAGTTAGTGCGCGGGGGTGACAGGGAACATATTTCTAATTTGACACTGTTTGTTTGCTGTGTAGGCAGGATACATAAGTGTTTTTCTTTTTCTATCTTTTAATTTCTCTTGTATCTTTGTATATTTGTTTGTTTGTTTTCTCGGTGCCCGTGTTGCCGTTTGTTTCTATTTTTACATATGCAGCAGAAATCCCCTGGAGATGCATGAGTGTGTGATTCCTGTGTCTGTACGCTACAATCTCTAAAGAGCAGTGGCTCTTTAAAAAAAAAAACAGGGTCCTTCAGGGGCTTCCCAGCAAAATGTGGACATCTTTTTTTAATTTGATTTTATAAATACGTCAATGACGGATGTGTGATTCCTTTGGTCATGGGTTTTCGAACACGTTTGCAGGAATGTCTTGACGTAACGGACGATCAGACCGGGGATCTATGGTCAAAGGTGTCGCAGTCAGAACAATGTCTCACAGATTCTGGAGGTGGGAAAAAAAAGGTCAAAGGTCACCTCAGAAGTTCGCCATCAGGTTAAAGGTCTTGCAATGATCAATGATTTTTTTTTTTTTTACACTACACCAACGCTCTCTTCATCTATAGATGAAGAATTCATAAAAACAAGTCACATTTATTTTCAGTGCATGTCTTGGTAGGAGAAATTACTCAGGCTGGCAGCGTAAAACTGATTATCTAAACAGATTCCAAACTAGATTTCAAGGTGTGACATCTGTCATCCTGTAAACAGGCCTCTGATCTAAACCACCGACTCGCCTGCTATGAGTCAATTTCAGATCAAGACTGAGCAGTTTATAAAAATTGGTTAGACATTTGAGATAAGATGTCCATTATCAGATTTGAGGGCAGCTGACTTACTTCTTCCACGAACTTAAAGCAGCCTACACACACACACATACACACACTCTGACTGAACAGCAGCGCCCAAAGAGAGAACAGACTCTCACAGCTTATAGTCTCCTTGGTTCACATTAATTTATACTGCTGGATTCAGATCAGTTTCAAGCTAAAGAGTCGAGACTCAGCGAGTGCGCGTTGCCATGGTTAAAAAAGACACCGAGCCCTTTGCGAGCCAACCAGCTTTCTTGTTTACGGCGCCTGAAATAGATTTGCTCCGTCAGTGTGCGGCCCCTGAGAGAGTCATGACACATTTTTTTTTGCACGAAATGGTGTGGTGTTTTATTCACTTCAATTATGCTCTGCGACTTTGTGACTCTAAAAATATAAAGCCCATAAGCCTCTCAATTAGCCGGCCCCGGTTTGAGCTCATCCACTTTAAAGTGGCAGGGATGTGGATCAGTGGATCTGTGATGCAGGTCACTCAGCAGCAGCAGTAGCAGTGTGCACATCAAGGATTAAACAGAGATTACACTGTTTGTATAATCAGTTGTAATAGAATAACAACATTATAATATTCTGTAATGGTAATGATTACGATAATTACATAATTGCCTCCCCCTCTTCCTTCCTCCCTCTTCCTCCTCCTCCTCCTCTTTCAGGGTGAATCTGGCTCTGGCCTACACAGAGTTAACGGAGGAGCTGGGGCGCCTCCAAGCGCTGAGCTCCAAGCAGACGGAGATCCTGAGGAAAGCCTCACAGGAGCAGGCCAGTCCAGGTGAGCGTCCACAGCCGCCCAGGAAATAAGACTCTGTGTGTGTGTGGGTGCAAATAATATGGGGTAAAAAAAAAAACTGGGTCACAACCTCCCGGTCCGTCACGGTGCAGGAAGCAGCAGGTTCACTTCCTTTATTTGAGCTAAAGCAGCACGTCAGTGTCAAAAAACCAACAGTGCGTAATTTAACACGTTTCTACACTTATCAACCACTTTCAGAATTTGACACTTGAAGTAAGTTACATTCATACAGGAGGTTTTCTTTTCAATCACACACACGAGCAATGAAACCTGATCAATTACAAGCCCTGCCCTGCATTCATAATGCTACTTATGTAAAAGTCTGTGAGGAAAAGAAACTTCAATTTTAATCATTTCACATTTCCTTGAAGGGTTTAACAGGTAGAAACTTTTCAAATAAGGATTTACCGATGTACTGTATGTATGTGAGGTAACCTCAGCTGATATTTATTTGATTTTACCAAAAGGTCCCATTGAGATTAAAGATAAATATTTCACAAGAGAGACCTGAGACGCATTGAGATATCACACACACATGACATGACATCACTTTGAACTTCACTTCACTTCACATCCTGCGCGGTGGACAGTAAATATTCAATGGGTTTTGCAGATAAATCCAAATCCAATGTGCATAATGAGGAAATGGAGAACAAACAGTGGATTAAAAGGCCTCTGAAGTGCAGCTATGAGAGGAAAAGGAACTATAAAGCAGCCTAAAATTGAAATACTAACTGAACCCAGTTGGAATAGGATGATTACATGAAGATCTCAATCAAATGTGATTAATGCTGCTGCATCACTGCAGGCCTCTCTGCACGTTCGCCTCCGTCGGTGTAATGACTCGAAGATAGAGCTGATGGTTGTGATTTGTTGCCACGGTTTTCTCACTCTCATCTGAAAGTGGAAAAAGTTCGGCAGCTGCTGTGACAACATGTTGTAGAGAAAGAGTCGATCGACTTTTCAAACGCACAAGTGTACAGTATAGCAACACCTTTTCTCTTCCTGCACACACACACACACACATAGCTAATGTCTCACAACTGTGCATCTACAACCTACCACAAACCAGAACGTACCACATGTTTATGCTCATTTTACACTCACTGTGGAAAACTTGTGCTGCGTAAACCAGTGAATAATAAGTGTGTTTTTTTTTTCTTCGCTGCAAACGGTGGGAAAAACTCAGAAAACCCCAAAACTCCGCCTGACTCTTCCCTGAGGTCGCGTTGTGTCATATTAATTTAGAAAATGCGACTTGAGTGGCGCTTCCTGCTTTAATTAGTTGCAGGATCGTTGAAGTGATATGATTGCCTCTCGGCTATCTTAAACAACGAAACTCTCTCTTCGTCAATCATTGAAATAAGCAGGGAAATGGGAATTTTTGCGTGGAGCCTGTAACAGCTCTCCTGGGTGTTGTTGTGCAGAGTAAAGCGTGAACTGAATAGTCCCATTTTGAGTGTTTCCTCCTCATCTTAGGGCTCTGAGAGCTCTTCAGAGCGCAAACACCCCCTCCCTTTTAACACCTCTACCAACCGGCCAGAAATGATGTTTCCTCTTTGATATGGGAAGTGCAGCTGAAGTGGTGTCTACCGAGTTGACTGACTCATCACCATATCTTGTAATTACAGGAAACACTACAACTGTACTTGTGCAGATCTCAATCGTATTTTATGAAAACACATGATGAGGAACATGGTGTGCAGTTCTATTTTCAGGAAAGGGTTCTTCTCTCGCTGCAAAATGTCTCCTGATCAGCATTTTCGGCGGCAAACATCGACAGGAGAGCTGGTATACCGGAGGGAGCAGAATGTCAGATTTGAGCCGAGCATGATAATAATAATAACAAAAGAAAAAAAAGAAACCGGTGACATTTTCCTCTGCTTGTACTGGAAATGTCGCCAGCCAGATTTACAGTGGTGGAAGTAAGCTTTCAACATGTCAATACGGCTCCAATGCAGCAATTCACATGAGTGGTTGTGACCAAGACGTTGGTACGAACCCCAGAAATGTACACACACAGATAAATAAATCATAGCATTGCAATCCATAAATAAAGTTGTGTTCTTGAAGCAGAACGACATTCAATGCTTCAAAGATATTTATGAAACCCATCGATCACAGAGCTCAGGCAGGATTCTGGTCTTTAAATCCAAAAAGATTCAGCAGGGCCTTCATGTGGATCTTGAACCTCTTCAGCTGCTTCTACACATGACTGGGGTATTTTTCTCTTCTTGTGGAGCCAGTTAGGTGATCTCAACCTCCATAGGACAGATTCATCTCAGGAACATCCTGCTACATGACTCCGTGCATCCGTCCTTCGATAATATGGTTTCTGTTTCCTCCACCTCCAGACATCAACCACTGTTGGTTGGGTCGCTTAGGGTCATACGCTGTACATATATGTGTTAGAATAAGAGATATCTTATGAGGAGCTCGATGGCACCTTCAAAAACATTCAGGAGTTGCAATATCTGTGGGTAAAAGGTGCATTTGTTAAGTAGTGCATCAGTCATGTGGTGTGATTGACTTTGAAACCAGTGACTTCACGATCCCTGCATTCAGAAGCTGTTTCTAAACCGTTAACCTAGATGGTTCTTCTTAGTGTTGAAACGTTTTCCTGTTTCATTTCTCTTAATCTAATATTACATCAACGTTATGGATTATGGTTATGTAATGTTTTCTGCATCAGTATTTCTGCAGTTTGTACCAATCTTTGCTCAAACCTTCATGTGGATTGCTGCATTGAAACTGCTTTTTACGATCTTTATCTCCCAACTGTTTCTTCATGAACTCAACTTTCTGTTCGGGGGTTATTTGAGGGCTGAAACTGGTTGATTCCCAAACTGCTGCCATGTTTATAATATAATACAATGAACAGAATCATATGCAGCATTAAAGGGATAGTAGCATTTTTTTTAAAGTGGGGTTTTATGATCTACAAATAGCCCCTAAGTACTTTAATTGCAGTAGAAGAAAACACAGTTTTTATTTGGACCTAACCAACTCACGTATCACAGGGTTAACGCCCGCCGATCAGCAGTTGGTTAGGTCCAAATAAAAACTGCGTTTTTCCTGCACTTTGAAGGGCTGGAAAAAATTATATTATAGCAAACAATGGAACTGTGTATTTTTTTCAGGTAAAACCTCTTTTAGGCCGTGAAAATAGGCCGTTTCTTTGGGTCTGTTCACAACACTGTATGTTGTAAATCTCTGGGCAGGGCTATGGGCTGGCGTTGCTAACGGGAGGAGTGCAGAGAGTCTTCTACTGCAATTAAAGTACTTAGGGGCTATTTGTAGATCATACAACCCCACTTTTAAAAAATGATACTATCCCTTTAAGATCAAATTTAAGTTCCTGCACAAACCGTGAAGAACGGACTCAGCTCAAAGGTCAACAACATTTATCCAGAGCTTCTTTTACATGTTTGTTCCTCTTGTGTCCCCCTCAGTCCAGCTCCACTCTCCCATCCACCACCAGCGCCACTCTCCGGTATCGCAGCGCCACTCGCCCATCTCTCAGCGCCATTCCCCCGTCCCCCCTCCGCCCCACCACTCCCCGATCCAACAGAGACGCTCCCCAGTGCTGCAGCGCCTCTCGCCGGACATGCACCGCCGCTCGCCGCTGCTGGACGTCAACGACGGCCCGGCCTCTTACTCCTGCCGGCCGCCCAGCCAGCACCTGAGGGCCAGCTTCCAGGGCCGCCGCAGCTACTCCGAGGTGGCCGACCCCTCGGCTTACCAGTGCCCGCCGCGCTTCTCTCTGGACCCCGTCTCCACCCTGCCTAAGCCGCGGCCGTACGTCGAGGGCTACTCGAAACAACAGTCCCAACACGTGGGTTCTCCTCACGGCGGACTGCAGCACCGGAGCTCCCCGTCCCCGCACCAAGGCGGCGTAGGAGGAGGAGGCGACGGCGGCGGCCACGTGGGGGAGAGCTCCATGCGCCACTCCAGAGAGATGCCGTTCCCGCTGTCCGAGGTCGCTCACCTTCATTTTGAGCCCCCTCCTCCTTCCACGCCCGCCCCGCAGCCCCCGCAGTCCTCCGAGGACGAGGAGGAGTGGACCTGCCCCCACCCCATCAGCCCTCCGCGGACGCTGGGAGCGATTTCCTCGGCGGTGCCGAGCGGCGTCATGAGAGGCCCGGCGTCCTGCTCGGCCTTCCCCATCCCCCAGCGGCCCAACACGCTCAGCTGCCACCCGCAGTCAGGGTACATGTCTGCGGACCACGCCCAGTCCTGGCCTTCAATCAACGTGAGTAACAGTAAAGAGTTAAAGGGATAGTTCAACATTTTTGGCAAATTGGCCCATTGCCATAATCCCTATAGTCATAGCAGTAGGTTCATTACCTTTATCTACGGAAGCTAATGGAATTTCTTGGTTTCCCTCATCAAACTCATCAAATACACAATCCAAGAACTCCAAAACGCTTTCGTGGACAAGTTGTGACCTGCACATTCACCACGCTATGAGATAATAACGGAACGTTACGAGACGGAGTTGTTTTAGAGGTAAATTCATGCAAAACCGCTGATGTGCATTGCCTTCAGGGACAGTTTTTCAGCAAGCAGTCTCTGTATTTACCTCGAAAACGGCTCAGTTTCGTAACGTTCCATTATTATCTCATGGTGTGGTGAATGCGCAGGTCACAACTTGTCCACGAAAGCGTTTTGGAGTTGTTGGATTGTGTATTTGATGAGTTTGATGAGGGAAACCAAGAAATCCCATTAGCCTCCATAGCGTAGCTCTGCTCCACTGTTCTAAAAACAGCGTGCACCGACAAATAAAGGTAACGAACCTACTGCTATGACTATAGCGATTACGGCAATGGGCCAATTTGCCAAAATGTTGAACTATCCCTTTAAAAGTTATGAAGTGAATTTGACACCATGAAGCTGCAGAATCACTTTGTCACAACTGTGGTCAATGATTAGCCCTTTACGGAAAGTAACGTGCGAGTTTAACCCTAAAACTGTACGTCTTTTTCACACTTGCATGTCACAATCATCTCGCAGCATCTGTCTTCACCCATCTCTCTTCCTGGTTCCAAGTTCCTTTAAAAATTTTCCGTTAACTTGAGAAATTCACTTAACCTGGCCTTTTTTTTTTCTGAGAGTGAGATGAGAAGTCTGATACTGATCTTGTGACTGTGCACTAAAAGCAAAAGGGCCAAGGTCAAAACGTGTTGAGCCTAGCTTAGCGTAAAAGGGAAACAGCTTCTCTGGCATGTGTCCACCAGATAAAAGATGCTTTAACAGCTCTGTTTTAAGCAAAATTACTGCAACACTGTACCTCAAAGCTTCATTGATTTGTCCTTTTTCGTTATTGCAAGGGCGTAACCACGGTATAGACATTGGGGGGGTCCAAATGACAAATAAGATCCAGTGTTTCACACGGGATTGTACGAGCCCAGCGCAACATAACACTGACAGAGATGAGAGATAGTGAAACACAACAATAATATAGTATAATAACATACTTTTTGTTTTTTTGTTTTTCCTGAGAATCTGTGGCGGACCCAAACAAGTTACTTTAAGGGGTAATTGCCGTTTTTTACAATCAGGACCTTATGTCTAGCATAAAATACGATAATTTATTCACCCAGATAACTTTGGTGTCATTACAAGTCGTTCCGACAAAATTAGATCCAGCCGAGAGCCGCGTATATCCATATAATGCAAGTTAAAGTAGAGTTAAATGGAAAATAAGAGAGGGGTGCGTAAACAGGTGGGGTTCTTAAAAGGAGAATGTATGTCACATATTTTTATATATTATTAGGGGGGAGAGATTGGTGTTCCCCTAATATTGGGTGGGGGCATGTCCCCCCCCAAAGAATGCGTGGTTACGCCCATGCTTAATTGTAAACTGCGAGAATTGTCACCACCGTTCACTGGCAGCGGGGTAAGGTTGAAGAAGGCGTTTGGGTTCATGCAGGAGGGATGGGTCGAAGGAGCACGGTGCTTTGCTTCCTTTCCTGTTTCCTACCAACTCTTGACGGTTTCGTTTCGCTGTGATGATCAAAGTTCCCTTTTGAGGGGAACTCCACTGATTTTACACATCAAAGTCGTCATTTTTTTTGTTTTATAAAAAAAAGAAAAACAGGTGTTGTCTTCTAGCCTACTGTAAATGCACACCCAAAAAAAGGACAGTGTGCGTCATATAGGCTAGATCAGACGTGCATGTACATAAAAGTTTTCTGCAGGAAAGACAAAAAAAAAAGCTATTTAATTTAAGATCAGAAAACGCTTCACAAAGATTTTTTTTTCCAAAGACACCGACAAAGGCCGTTCTTCCAGTAAGTTCATCAGATCAGATAAACCACACATAGATATATATCTATATCAACCCACAGCTCAGCATATCCTAGGAGATCACAGCTGCTCTTATAGCAACTCATGGAAAACATTTTATCTGTTAGTTTTACACGGCTTTAATGTGTGAGAATAGATAACACATAATAAGACTGGACATATGCTGCTGAGTATATTCTCTCTCTCTATAATAACTATTGTTATTATTATTATTAATAATTTATTTACAGTTGCAGCCAGGCTGATCTTCAGAAGTGCTTCATTTCACCAAACATCTCTGTATTCATTTATAACCTATTATCAGTTTGTGATGACTGATTTACATTTCCTTTCTGGGTTGTTCACTCATTCAGGAACTAACTGTCTGTGTCAATGTGATAAGACGACGTCATTAAAGATATGGAGAAGAAGAATAAATGGCCATAAATGTGAAGTTAATTCTCTTAAAAATGAAGAAAACCATGAGAAATCTCTGTTTCTAGAGCTCCACACATCAGTCTCATTCTCATCTCACTCAGAAATAAAGCAAATCAACTCATTTCCCAAAATAATTCCTATGTAAACGACCTCTTTGAACTGAGCTGGATTAAAACGTGGACCGCAGTTTCCACCTGGATGTTTCATGGCAACGACCCGAGCGTTCCCTGTTGTGTAGGTCTGAAGTGATCAGTCAAGGAGTAGTGATGTAATCGTGTTGCTGCCCACAGAGTGACTAATACAACCCAGTGGAGTGAGTAAGTCGAGCACCAACTGTGGTTCACCGTGGGGTCTGACTCTTTACTCTTTGTGTGTGTGTGTGTGTGTGTGTGTGTGTGTGTGTGTGTGTGTGTGTGTGTGTGTGTGTGTGTGTGTGTGTGTGTGTGTGTGTGTGTGTGTTGCTCTGCAGCTCTGGATGGAGACCGAGGAGAGCGACATGCGGAGCTGCCCTCTCTGCCAGCTGATATTCCCCGTTGGTTACCCTGACGATGCCCTCATCAAGCACATCGACTCCCACCTGGAGAACAGCAAGATCTGATTGCCATGGCAACAAGCCCTCACACTCACTCACACACACACACACACACTAAAAAACACATGCACTTACAGTACACACACATATAAACACAAACACAAGACACACACATCTGCTGCGTTCTCTCCTCTTATAGATTTACGTAGGAGAACCGGCAGGCGATCGGCGCGATCCGTTCAGAGCTACAGGTGGGGACGCAAAAATGGCACAGGGGCCCCCCGTTTTAATTTAGGGAGCCCCCCTCTAACCCCCCTCCTCCGACCCCCCCACATCCCGAGACTCCGGGGTCCGTCTTGGATCCGTGAGTGCAGGAGAAGAGTCCCTGCCTGTATCGTCACTCTGGCTCTGGTTTGCTGCCGTTTTGTTTTGAGTCTTGTTGTGTGGTTTCAGACAGTTTCAGGTGTCGTGCTGTTGTTCCGCTTCACAGTGTTGCACATACACACACATACACACACATACACACATGCATTGCACACACACACATGCACACACACACACACACACACATGCACATTTTGGTACACTTAAGGAAAGTACAGCTGGTGATGAGCTACGACAGGCAGTTCAGGAGTAAACGATCAGGGAGATGTGAGGCGTCCTTTATTTTTTTGTCCACAGACTATTCTTAGCTTTAAATACTCTTCACCTGCTTGGAAATTTTCTATCTCACACACACACACAAACACACAGACACACACACACTACAGTATATTTTACAGAGGACTCTGTGCAGTAAAAGTGCCACGGACAGTTAAGAAGCTGAATCTATAATTGAAGTCTCATGAAGTTTTTGGGGTTTTGGTGACACTGTGAAGGAATGGTGACCGATCAGGGGTTTGATGCCAGTTCACTTTCACTTTTCTAGAAAAAAAAACTAATCAAAAAGACGTTTGTTGTTTCCACGGTATAAAACATTCCAGTCTCACACCTCATTAACTGATAAAAATCTGGAGAACATGAATGTGAAAGTGCAGTTTGGATCAGCCTGGAGGCGGTTTCACCCAAACGGAGTTGAGGTGATGCCCTGCAGGGCGGGGCAACTGATATTGGGGCGTCCGTCATCTCTAGGGGAAGTTTTAAGTCGGAATATACCTTTATGCTTGCAGCCTGTTCAAAACAAAACAAAAAAAAATTCTAAGTATCTTAGCACTTTAAGTTAGCATAGCCTATACAATGTATCTGTTTTCAGTCCCCATATATATTTTCCATGTATAATTTACTATTTATATTGTCAAATCTGTAAGGCAAAAAAATATGAAAATATATTTTTGCAAATGTTGATGCACCGTGTCGATGATGACTCTGGTGACATGTTTCTCCCATGTGCTTGCACACACACACACACACACACACACACACACACACACACACACACACTGCTGTACATATAGAAACGGACTTGGAAGGTCAGGACCCCACTGCATGGGACGCTTCTCTGTAAAATAAAAACGATCACATGGGATTCCCCTCGGTCTTCCTTTAAGATCTGACCTTCACAGAAGAACAGTTTGATGTCACCACGACTGCCCAGACCGCCCAACAAAAACACAGCCGGCTGCATGAGAGCAAGACTTGATGTGATGTGATGGGTTTTTAAAGAAGTACTGTATTTCTATCTCGGAGATCTGACACTGGAAACACCGTCTCCGACCAACAACGTTATCTCTGCAGGGTTCAAGCTACAGACATTATACTCTTCTTCTTTTGATACGTGGGTTTCATTTTTAAAAATCACAAAGTGGATTCTTGTCTGGAGATCTGCTTGTGGAACTTGAACTTCTTTTTTCTTTTTCTTTTTCTTCTTTTTTTTTGGAAAAAAATGGCAAAAACAAACACAAAAAAAAAACAGAGTTACACTGATGTCAGCTAATCTGAGGCTTTTCAGTTACATGTGCAGTTTCTAATGTAGGGGATGTCCCCGCCACGCCCACCCCCCCCACCACCCCTCCCCATGCATTAAAGCTGGGTTGATATGAAGTGCAGTAGATTAGAGCGCATAGTCGAGCGACTGTGGCTGCAGGACGATGTAGGACGCAAAGTTTCGGGTCTCTGCATCAGCAAAAATTCAACCTCGCTGAAGTTCTCTCGAAAACACCGAAACCCTTCAAGCTCTGGAGGCTTCGCTTCAGGTTTTAAAAAAACAAGTTTTCTAACGGGGTTTAAAGGATATCACATTAAAGGATAATTCCGGTTTATGCAGACCTGGTTGCTCATATCATTGTGTTGGTCATTTGCTCAGCTCACACGCTAACGAGCTAAGCTAATGCTACAGTTTCTCTCTCCTGTTCAGTTTCATTTTGTCTATTTAATACAAAGTTATAAAAAAACAGGAAGAATGCGTGTCTCTCAGCCCGTTAGCTCATTAACAAACTTGTTGTACCATCGACTCCTGTGTTGTTCCTCCTGTGTGGGGCGTTTTAATACCCCGACAGTAAAAGTGAAAGCTGCAACACGACTAACACGATGCTTCCTCCACTTTGATTTCTCTCTTCCCTGAGAGCTCGGTACTGTAACGAGAGATTTCTGATGGTAAATATAAAAAAGAAAGAAAGTGGGTTAAAGTTCATACAAGTCGAAATCGAGTCAAATCGACTCTGAGTGAATCAGTCAACCATGATTCCTCTATAGTGTTTCATTTATAGGCTACTGTTATTATAGTGTGTGAGGGCTGAAAGTAAATTCATTTTTCATAAATACCAATAAAATATATTAAACTAAAAGGCATCACGATCATGCGGATACACCAGAGTCTGATCGATTCAGCTTCAGGTGACACTGATTTATTGATCACATGTTACATGAACACTGCAGCAACAAAGAAGAACAGAATAAAAAAAATAAAAAAAATCTAATTAAACCTCTCAGTGAGTCACAGTGAGGTCATGGCGTGTGTGAGGAAACTCTAAAACTGCACTGCCGGTCCCACACACACACACACACACACTTTTATTTCACCTGTCAGATTTATGGTTAAGGTTTAACAGTGAACATCTGGATCGTCACCTCTGGCTCTGTGTGTTTTCTTGTTTGCATCATTGACCGATTAAAAAAAAAGTCAAAGTTCAGGAAGCACCCACCTCCTCCACTTAACCAGTTTCCTGGGGAAAACCCTGAAACCTGCTCAGAATTTCACAAGAAAAGTGTCGAGCTTCAAAGAAATCTCAAAAATAAACACAACTAGTGTAGATGTAGTAGATTTCTGCTTTATTTCGCTACACCACTATCATCACCTCCACCACCACCACCACTGCCACCGTCGCCGCCGGCGCCGAAGCTCCTGCTGGCCGCACTGTTGGCTCCTTTACAATCTGTCTCATCGTCCCACTGCTTTGTGTCTTTGCCAGGTGATGCAACCAAACTGGAAATAAACTGGAATTATCCTTTAAAGCCATCACCACTTCACCACCATTACCACCACTCCATAACATGCTGAGGTGTACAATACAATACAATACAAACTTCCTGAAGCAGAGATACCTGAGCATTAAAATCGAAGAGGGCTTTTAATGACTCCCAGTTATTCTACACTGTATGTATGTTCCTATATCACTCTGTGTAAAAAAAAAAAGATATTTAAAGCTGTGTACAGACAGATATTTTGCAAGTGTGTACGATGAATGCAACATGTACTCTTTTATTCAACAACTTCAAATTGGAGTGTCTGTAAATCAGTATATATATATATAAAATATAATCCACCACCACCACGACCACTACAACACTAAATATGAATTATACGCGACTTGTATTCAAAGTACAGTACTACCCGACACCGTGTCCTCTCAGTCGACCAGTTCAGTCCAGTTCAAACTGGGGGTTTTTTGTTTTGTTTTTTTGATGCTGCGTTCAAAAAGAAAACTGACGAATGAATGTTTGAAGGTTTCAGTTGATGTGTGTATTTGTGGGCTCTGATTTCTTCAAAGAGAGGAAGAAGAAGCACAATGATGGAGATGTGCAGAGAGCAGCTGAGGACGATGATGCATTTGGACACTTTAAGTTATAGCTTAGTGATTTATTTGAACTTGAAGTCCAACAGAGAGTTTTTTTTCTTTCTTCTTCTTCATAGAGGAAATGTGCAGCGGTTACACACAACATGTACCTTCTTCTCTCTCCCCCCCCATCTCTCCCTCCCTCCTTCACCCACCCACCCAATCAGGGGGCCTATACACCGGCTCATAGCGAGCAACAACAACAAATTATTTCCTGTATTGTGCAAAAACAGAAAACCTTTAGCTCAGTGGGTTTTTAGAGTGTCAAGAAAAAGGGGGAGAAAAAAAAAAAAAAGAAAGACATGCGATGTGGTTATTGATGCTGATGGGATGTTCACCCACCCACCACAACCTGTTGGCCAACACAACCAGCAGCAGCAGCAGCAGAGTGACCACACCTCACCTCAGCTCACAGTGTGATCCACACCAGGTTGTTTTGTTTTTAACACGTCTAGTGCACGCTCACCGATGTTCTTGCCGAGGTCCATCACATCGAAGTTTTAAGATTTTCTGTTCAGAATCTAAAGAAATCATCACATCTGGATTTATTTTGTTGTGTGTTTGGCTCATTGGTTTATACATCATCAACATCTGTCAGGATTAGAAAATTAGAAATGATGAGAAATTTCCTTTAAAAAAAAAGGAAAGAAAAGAAAATTCAGTCGGTCCGGTCTCCAGCTCAGTAAAAACCACACTGAGACCTCAGCACTAATGAACTCTCCACAACACTAATGAGAAGTCGTGTCTACTCTGCAGCATGTTGTGTGTGGTGGAGCAACACTGCTGCTGGCATCCAACTACTTTACAAATGTGATTATTGAAAAGAAAACACACACACATACACACACATACACACAAAAACAACAGAGACCCACAAAGAGTCACTTTTACTTCCTCTCTCTCTCTCTCTCTCTCTCTGTCTGTAAATACTCCAATAAATAAACAGGAACTTGCACTGAAACGCATCTCCAACTCGCTTCTTTATACACAACGACGACGAGTGATGTCATGTGCACACGGCTGCTTTTCACACTCTGGTATTAAATTTCAGAGCTTGAAACCTGAAACTGTTGAAACTGTTTGAGTTTGTGTCGAGGGAATTTTTAGTGTTGAAAGGACTTGATTTCAGAAACATAAGTCATAAATCACTATAATTAAGTGAAATTCCCTCAAACTTCTATTAAATCTATATGATTGTTATTGATTCAAGTCTGTTATTCATTTATTTTAGTTCGAGAATGACATTATGTGACGTTATGTTATTAACAAACAGGTGAGTTTCTGTAACATATAGCATAGTGTGTGTGTGTGTGTGGTAATCATGTTGTCTGTTGCTGCTGACAGAGATAAATTCACGTGCCATGAACACACACACACACACACACACACACACTCTTCTCGCCCATCTGTGTGATCACCTATGAAAAGTTGCTGGTCCACATCTGGAGTGAGAGACTTCAACATCTGGATCAACAACTATGTAGTAACTAATGGCTCATAGAAGAAGAAGTTATAGCATCATCATGTTGTTTTAGCTCGATTAATGGATTATATTAAAAACCTTCAGGGTCAAAGTTCAGTTACCGTATGAGTTATAAAATAATTAATTAATTTTTTAAAAAATTGACTGATTTACTGTTTTATTAATGGATTATTACTTTATATATATTATTCATTTCATTACTTTTCTTACAAACCTTTTTATTTGGTTAGTTAAACATGAACAGATGTTTTTAATCTTTGAAAAGAGCTGTGAGTGATGACGTAACTTTTTTTTTTTTTTTTTTAACAATTATTATCCAGCAGTGCACATCTGGCTGTCAGTTATTATTTAAAATGAAAATCAAAGCACTTTTGTAACAAAAGCGAAAGTGGAAAATGATTTTTATGATAAGCTTTGAAGCGTATTTGCGTAATAATAATTTAAGATGAAGGGCATTTTGTTTGAGTCAAATCATGGCCGCCACCTTTCTTCAGCCACCACGCTATAGTTTCCTACATCTTTAGCTCTGTGCCGCTAACCTCAATACATAGCCTACCTCAGGAAAAAGAAAAACGCATCCACCCATCCGGGCCACAAAACCACAAACTCTGCTAAACTCATGTGAGAAGCTACAGGCAGCAGAAACCTGCAGGAGACAAAACCACACGCACTCAGTCAATAGATGATGAAAAGCAGCTCTTACTATCGACAACCTGTCTGAACACAACACAACACAGCACAGCACACGCTAACACAGGTAAACACACACACATATACCAGCATGCATGCAACACACACACATAATTCTTAGAAAACAAGGCTTTTTTGTCACTTCTGGATTTCCACTAATCCACCACATCACTTCTTTCCTGTAAAAGTTTTTGCTTTTTCATCAAAATAACTGAAATCAAAGCGTTTAAAGTTTTAGAAAACAAGTGCATTACCCTGTCCTATCAATGTCATTTTTGCACATGAGGAACAATATTTAAAGATTATTTCTTTCTCATACATGTACTGTAATTGACTGATACCAACACACTAAACATCTGCATGGAATTTAAACACCATTCAATGTCTTTTTTCCAATAATTCTAAACAAAACCTCTTTTATCATAATCAATATTCTTTGATTCTTATGTGATTCTTATTTGCAATAGGAATGAAAACTATATTTATGTACCGATGTGGTTTTTCTTCCATGTGTTGCATCTACACATCATGCATGTGTTTTCACTCTGTGTTCCTGTCCATCAACTGTTATATAATGTTGTCGGCGGTAAACACACACACACACACCACAGCACGCTCTGCACGTTTTCCATCAGCTGCTTTGTCAACCCTGTTCTGCAACAATTTTCCTGACTCACAACAGACACACACACACACTGTGTAGAACAGAGGGACATCAGAGGAGTGGACGGTGCCGACCGAGTCCGAGCCGAGTCCAGTCCAGTCCAAAGTGAAGTTGAAAGGCTGCAGTTGCCCTCAACAAGTGTCAGTGAGTTTCAGAGTGAGCACAGTTACCCCTCCGTGCACTGAGGAATGACACATTGTGGTTTGGTTTGGTTCGACACACACATACACATACACACACATACACACACACACACACACACACAAGGAACAAACACAAACACACAAACACAATGCAACACCGAGCAATCATTTCTCATTTCTCACATCTTCCCTCGCGAAACAGAAAGTAGAGATAAATCATCCATGAGTTACACTACTGAAAGGGTCAGAGAGGGGTTGGAGGGGGACGGGGGAGGAGGAGGAGGAGGGGAGAGGATGGGGGTGAAGGTGTGGGAGGGGAGGGGGGGAGTGGAGGTGTGAAACAATTGCTTTCCAAAACTGAACTTCTCATTCAGATGTTGAGAAGCTGAAGAATTCTCTGGTGTTTCTTCATCACACTGTCATTTTAAATATGTAAATGTTAACAATACTGATTGTTTACATTGACTTTAGTGATATACTGTATATTTTATCCCATCCTCTATCAGGCTTCTGAAGAGGACTGTTATGAGTAGGTAGGTTAGTTTGGTTCTTTTCTCCTTTTTATTTTTACTTGGGGCACACCATATCTTTGGCTTATTTCCCCTGGCTTTAAAATGTTGAATGTCAATTTGAATGTGTTGCTGAGACTCTTTTTATGTCATGCTGGTTGTTGTATTGTCCATTGTCTATTTATGTTTTAAAAAATCTAAATATGTATTGATTTCTGACTTTTCAGTTTCATGATGATGATGATGAAATTCTTTATTCAGTTACATCATATAATAGCTACGAACATTATCAACAAGGCAGTGACTGAAAAGGCACAGGCAGAAGCATAATACTTATATTAATGCCTGTCCTACATACCAAATTAAGCTACCCAGAATTCTTACAATATGAAAAACAACCAAACAATCAAACAAACATACATAAAAGCAAAACTAAACCAGAAAAAGACCAGAACCAATAAGGTTAACACAGTTTGGACACAAATGGAAGATGACTCTTTTTAAATCTCCTCTTACGGTGACTCTTTATCATCATCATCTCTACAGAAACCTGCTATTTAAAAGAAAAAGAAAAAGAAAAGAAGAAAAAACCCTCCCTCACCTACAAGTATTGAGACAAACATTTTCCACCCTTTGTTGAGTTTCCATGTAGGAAGTGTGTGAGCAGAGAGCAGCCCACTAGATGGCCACATAAACCACATAAACCACAGAACTTCAGCCTGCGTCACTTCTCTTCACACCTGATTCTGCTCGAGTCACGTTCAGGGTTTGTTTTTTTGTTGTCTTCACATTTGTTTTTAAAAAAAAAGGAACAAGCTCAAAGTAAGAGGACAGAGGTGATGTGTGGACACAGGAGGACGTTGTTAAAGATTTAATAAGAAAGAAAAATGAAAGAAGAGAAGGAGAGTGGTGGCTCAGAGTTTCCTAACCCGTGCCCACGACGTCCAAAAACTTCCTCATGCTCCAGATGTTTTTAAAAAAGAAAAAAAAACTGTTGTTAATTTGGAAAAACACGTACTCGCTTTACAAAATGACTTCCAACAACATCATCAATCAGTAATACAAGCCCGTTCTCACTGTCCAAACATGTCCTCACTCACGCCCTGCCGCTCCAAAAGTGTCCACGCTTGTGAAACGGTGTCTTCGCTTTTGATTTCTTCACCGTCCAAGTGTTGGCATTTCCAGAAAAAAAAGAAATAGAAAAACTGTCCATGAACGTCCTCCCTGTCCAAGACTGTCCTCATTTTCCAAGCATCTCTACTTACTCTCACATATGTCCTCACTGTCTATAAATGTCCTCATTTTCCATAATGTAGACATAATGTTTCAGCAAGCTCACAGTCCTAAAGACATGTTTCACTGTCCCAAGTGTCCTCACATTCAAAAATGTCCATACTATTCACAAGTAACCTGAAGAAGGCAAACAGTTTGTCTCAAAGGGCTTTACATGGCATCATAACAACATCCTCTGTCCTTAGACCCTCACATCCACTGAGGAAAAACTCCATAGAAGAAGCAACTCTCCACTTTTTAACTCTGTTTTTTTGTATTTATTCTCTAAACGATGTTCAAAATTCGACAAGTATTATAGATTTTCTTCTTAGATTTTCTTTCTTTTTTCCTCCATGTCCACACTGAGGTGTCTCCAGAGCGTCCATCACCATCTCTAAATGAAGCCGTCAACTTATCAATCTGTGATTTTCTTATTGTGATCATGGAAAAAAAAAAACATGGGGATAAAAACAAACCAAACAGTGAGTTCATCTGCCTCAGTGATTAAAGACTTCCTGTGCACAGAGACAGAGACAGTAAATTGATTGAAAGGCCAAGCGGTGTGTGACTACAACCACACTATTGATTGTTGTTGCCATGACATTTTTTTCCTGTGCTGGGATAAATACAGCGATAAAGCTGAAGCAGACACCAGATTCACCACCTGCTGTTCTTGTAGGACGAGTGTCCCACATGATGTCCCACATGATGTCCCACTGACAACATGTTGGTGATGATGATGTTGTCGTTGTCTGGGCCGCAGATCGAAGCCCAGCGAGTAAACAACATGCAAAAAGAAATGCAGCTTACACTCAGCTACATCTGCATGCACATCTGTCCTGTCCTCTCTCACACACACACACACACAAACACACGCTTACACGCTCTAACGCTCCCCACACACATATACACACACACGCATCATCTGCACAGCTAGTGTCGGCGTAAAGCGGTGAACTGCGTTTGAACCGGTGACCTCTGTAACTCACCCATATTGATGGCAGCCACCGCACTCGCTCACAACACAGCGCTTCAGCAAGCATAGCATGGCCCCGGGGACTGTAGGCGTCAGGGTGGGGGGAGGAGGAGGGGGGGGGTGAAGGGAGGAGGAGGAGGGGTGAGGGATGGATGGATGGATGGATGGATGGACGACAGATGAGTGAAAAATATTGCCAGTCAAGTTTATTTAGTCAAGGTGTCACGGTGGAATAACAGAGAGAGAGTAGGGAGTAGGAGGGAGGACAAGGTGTGAGACATTCACTTACAGTAGCTTTAATGAGTGTTTATCTACCTGTAACTCCTATTTGTGACTATAGGAATATGTCAAACTTGTCTTCATGTTCATTTTTCCAGTTGTAGGTTGTGAAAAAAAGCCAAATTTCCATGTTTTTTACCCCCCTACGTCATGTGACTTCTCCTGCCGCAGGGATTGGTTCCCGTCCTGAGCACCAGGGGTGACACAGAGGTGAACCATGCCGCCTCCATGAATCATTCATTTTCATGTCTAATTGTCTAATTTTGCATTAGCGACATCCTCTAGAATCTTATATGAAACATTAAGTGTGGCGTCGACGTCTCACTACAGCTCACACACTCATGTTTGCATGTTCTTATCCATAACACGTCATCCATTATGGATGTTAGGAGGAAACCGGCGGTCAGTATTAAAGGACGGAGCTGTTCGAAGAGGAGCTAGGTTTTTTTTTCTTTTTACTGTCAGCTCTGCCTCCTGCGTTAATATTTGATCGAGAGCAGGCAGCCGCTGACGTTACCGCAGGGGTCTTCAGCAGGGTATCCAACCTCGGAGAAATGGCTCCGAGTCGCACAGTGAGTTCATCGTTGTCCCACTGACATGGAAGAAATGACCTTTGTAGAAGCAGACAGGGTTCATAACGTACCTGCAGGGATCTGTGGCTGGAAGAGGTGACGTCTCAGCAGCGCCCGCTGGAAATTACAGCAAAGGTTGACAAAGAGACATGAAAATTAAGGTGTTACTATACAACATGCGGTGTACTGTGTGGACACCCAAAAAGGATTGTTGATGTCCTAAATCAATGCTATTAATCTCCTGTTCTACTCTACTCTCTCCACCAGACTGAGGATGGAGCCATCCTGAAAAAGGAAAGGAAAGGAAATGCACATCACTCAGCTTCTGTGCCAGATCTCCTGCTGCTTCTCCAAACTCTCCTGCAGCTGATTCACCAGTCACCAGTTATTACAGCATGAATTAGAATTTTTTGACAAAGTCTGCACGATTAAAGATGCAAGCACTTTGTGCATGCATGTAATGGTCAAGGGACAAAGAACAGGGATCCTTAGCACCTTGTTTTGAGGAGGTGGGGTCACAAGACTCACAGAGGTCGAGTCCCAATCTGACTGGTTGAGAAACCTTCAATCAGCTGAGTGAATTACAAGCAGGAACAAGAAGATTTATAAATAAGTCTTTTTGATTTAAGCCTCCCTGAGCTTCACTGGAGAGGTTTCCTGTTCATCTCAGAGGTGTTGGATGAAGCCGAGGTCCAGATGAGTCAAGTTCCACCTCATCAAACCAGTTTTTTTTATATATATATATATTAAATAAGAATCTGGCTTCACCAAGCTGCTGCCACAAAAGCTGGATGTGATCATGCCTGCAAGAACTCACACTGACACTTCATCTGAACGAGTCACGTGCAGCCGCCATCCTTATAAATTTGGCTATTTAGTGTATTAAAAGATCCAGACGGAGCTTCACAGGGTCCTAAAGGCCTGAAATAATACAGCGTGTAGGCCATTTCATTTTGCTCCAAGTATCCTGGCAGCTAAATGCGCCAAGCGTCCAAAAATAGTGCCGCTTTAGTCTCACTGGCAGTGTTTTAATACCACTCTGAGCTATTCAGATGTGACTATATTTTCCATGCGGTGTTCGCCTTTGATGATTATCAATTATAGAAACTCGTAGAATAATCTGAGAAAAGGTTTGTAAACTGAACTGGGATCAGTCGGTACAGCGGTACAAACTGTTCCAAATCATCTGTGAGGCAAACAAATGGAGGCAGGTGCTGGAGAATCTGCCAAATCAACCATATGGCCCCTAAGGTGGAAGTAACAGGGAGCGAGTGCACAGAAGCTCTCATTTCCTCTCCACAGTGAAGCGTTCAGCTCAGCAGACTTCCATCCAAGCTGCGCTGCACTGCGCTGCGCTCGGTTCTGCATGGGAGCAGATGTGACAAAGGTGTTGTAGCCCCCGGAGCAGCCCACTTGACCTCGGCCGCTTTGGGTGAGAACGTTGGACGTTTTCCTTCAGAGAGAGGGAGAGAAAAAAGAAAAAAAGAAAAAAAAAAGTGTTGATCCCCCATTTTAACACTCAGCAGCTTTATTGTCAGTTACAATATGGAGTTGAGCATCACTCAGCTGAGGAGCGAGGCAGCACCGAGATGGAGATTCGTCTGTCCGCCTGCAAACACATCGGCTCGCTGATTGGTGGGCACGTTGCTCCTCTCGACTCCACTCGGGGAGGGGTTCATCATTAGGCTGCACTGCATGGCAAACGGGTGCTGGTGGTGGTTTTTTTTTTCCTTCTTCCTTACAGGCGGCAGTATCACAGCTCTGATCTGTCACCCTTCGCTTGCCTTAATGTGTGAAAGCAAGACGTGTTGCGCCTATTAGCACTTCTTGGCAAGGCTGGCATGCTGATCCCTCGTCCCCGGGGAGCCCAGCAATATGGTGCCACGTGGTGACCGCCCGCCAGCCCTGGCTCCCGCTGTCACAACACATCACACATCCTCCACCCAACCCCCCAACCCCTCCTCCGCCTCCACCCACCCGCCCCAACAAGCACCACCGCCGCCTCCTCCTCTTCCACCACACCTCCATCACTGACTGACAGGAACGCCAAACAACCAGAGCCGAGGGCTGGGTAAAAACAAAAAACTTTTTGCAGCTCAAGTGAATAAGGTTTTCGATAGCGAGTAACGACGAAGCCGAGCTGTGTGGGTCAACGAGGAGAGGGGCTTGGGTGAGATATTGCAGGTCTTACTCCGCCCCTGGAGTGTAACGAGATGGTTTGGAAGCTCAACTTTGACCCAATTTGTCGCTCTGCCAATGAGAGCGAGCAGACGGCGAAGTGTCACCAATCGGATGTTGGCACTTTTACAGCTCACAAACATGGCAGCTGACTGAGCCAAGTGGAGAAGAAGCATTTCAACCATATTCTCCTTCTCAGTTTTTGTTGTTTTTTTTGCAGCTGATTCACCGACTATAGATCACCTGAAACTATGACTTTATGAAGAATAATTACAGCATGAATTGTAATTATTTGACAAATCTGCATGATTAAAGATGCAAAGGGACAAAGAACAGGGATCCTTAGAGGTCGACTAGTTTGAGGAGGTGGGGTGACAGAGGTCGAGTCCCAATCTGACTAGTTGAAAAACCTTCAATCAGCTGAGTGAATTACAAGCAGGAACAAGAAGATTTATAAATAAGTCTTTTTGGAAAAGAAGCATTTCAACCATATTCTCCTTCTCCGTTTCTTGTTTGTTTTTGCTGCACACCAGGAAGGCCCTGTGATAATGCTGATTGTCTAGTCTGATTGTGCAAGTTCCTATCAGATCTTCTGTCTAGAGAATCTCCACTCATTACAACAAATGGATGGTGTGTGCAGTGTATGTTTTTAAATGTCTGCATAACTGTGTATCACCCCTGTTTTTTGCACTGATAAAAAGACGCAGGAGCTCAAGCCAAGTTAACACACGAGCCTCCTACAATGGTGACTGCATTGTTCCCGTGTGTAGGCTACAACATCATTTGGACAGTCTGCCTTCTCAATTTCAGGGGTTAACCTATAGAAAACTTTACCCACTCACCTGAAACTGATACAACTGATACAAACTCCTTTAATAGAGGACTAAAAGCATTCATGGTTAAAAGCAAAACAACAATGCTCACATACTACTGTTGCGATCATGATTTTGCATCTCCTCTCGCTGATCTTGTGCTCTTTAGATTAGCATATCACTGTTGCAATCATGCACTTTGTTTTATCTCATACTGTTGATAATATGCTCTGTGTTTTTAGAATAGCCGCCTAATGGACCGGTGTTGAAAATTAGCACGTGTGCTAACACACCCAAGCAAAGCATCTGGTCTGTCCACTGGAACAGTCTCAGTGTATTTGTGATGTCCATATCAAATGAAATAAACAAACATTCAGAAGATTATAAAGTTAGAAATCAGTTCAAACCGTCCCTGTGTCTGTGGTCTGCCGACATGTTGCAGCCACTTTTGCTTATAAAAGTTGATTTCTGAGGGATTCTGCAATATTTGGTGGTAGGAAATGTCAGGAGGCCTCAAACTGCAGCCACATGAGCAACATGCTAAACATCCAGACTGTTAAACCAGCCTCATTTGGTCAACCTGTCTTCTTTGGGGAAATGAAAAGAAGAAGAAAAAATGTAAATAAGTTAAAATAAAAAATTATAAAGCTTCTCTTTTCTGATAACAGTTCTGCTGTTGTGGCAGGTTAGTGGAAGTTTAGATTCAGATCTACAAATGGTAACTGTTTGTCTAGCATGACTGGCACTAATGTGGTTAATATACACCCACTGTGCAACTCATATGAGTCATGCATCTCCCACCATGCGTTCTCCATTTAGACTTTTTGGTAAGAATTTCGAGCACGGCCTGAGAGGAGGCCTGCTGCTGGTAGACTTTGAAACATATAATACAATACAATACAACAATATAAACTGGTGCATTGATCCAGCTGCAGTGAAATTAATGATTATTTATAGCAAAATAAATAACCCAGAGAGGTGGACAGGATATTATTGACAAGTTTCCACAGAGGCTCCACTGTGCTGTCCGGATGTGGATCTGATGATGATGATGTTGTTGATGATGATGATGATGAGTGGTCTCTGCTCATCACGTCAACCCTGTGACTCACATGGGCTTCCACTGACTAAGTTAGAGTTTCACCGACCGCTAACACACATTCCAGCCACTGTGTGAGTCTGTGTGTGTTTGTATGTGTGTGTGGGGGCTCCTCCTACAGCCTCTTTGTGTCTGAGTGGGACAGTTTACAGTAAAAGGAGATTAAGTTTTTTAATCTTGTTGGTTTTTGTGTTGATTCATTTTATCAGATATCGACTTTGTTTTGCATTTTCATCATTTGCGTTGTGCATGCATGCAAAGTTTTGCAAACGGGAACTAGAGTGTTGATAGTGTGGCTTTAATTGCCTTTTTTTTTTTTTTTTAGTTAGATCCCCATTACTACAAGATTTACTGATTTAAAAAAAAAAAATCAAGTATACCTTGAGCGGGTCTGAAGCTCAGCCCACGGTGGGGTTTTTGAAGCTTTCACCTGCTGATCACAAGATCTTTGACTTTCTCGGTGCCATATTTAGACCAGTGCAGCAGACACTATCAACAAAATCTCTTATCATGGCAGAATCTGAGGTCTGCATCTGCATCTGCACTGACTTTCAAGCATGTTCTCATCTCAGCATCTCACGCTGCTCTGTATCACCTCAGCCACAAAGCCACACGTTTACTGAGTATACGTGGCGCTCTGCACACAGCTGTATAATGACAAGGTCAGCTTAATGGAGGAGGGCGGGAGGTTTGCTACACGCTACGACGGCATCGTCAACACACCTCACAACACCACACAACACCACACCACATCTATGCCCATCATATATGAGCTGCTGTAATAGTTCATGCCACAGGTTAAAGCTGCAGAGCATCTCTGACACCATGGCTCTCAGCCATTGAGTGTGTGACGCCTGTTGTTGCACACAGCCATCAGCGCTGATCCTCTGTGCCACCGCGGCTCTGCCCACCGGGCTCACCGCAGCGCCGTGATGCAGCAGTGACGGACAGGTTCTGACCTGAAATTAAATAAAAACCTCCATATGCCAGAGGAGACGCCCGGACTGTAAAGGATTTTAATCTGTGTGCTGGAAGCAGGAGGGGGGAGGAGGAGGGAGGTTAGACTATAGGAGGAAACAGGGTGAGAGGAGGTGGGGTGGGGTGAGGTGGGGTCTGCTGATCTGTCACAGCTCCACGCCTGGCTGACCCTGCTCACATTAACACTGACGAGACAAAGAGGTGACACATCCCGGCCTGCAGGGGCCCGGCTCCATGGACACGTTCATGCACATCCAGGCATTTACTAACACACACACATACATACACACACATCTGCACACATGTACTTACAGTATATGTAACAAAATCTTTTAAAGGAATAGTTCAACATTTTGGCAAATTGGCCCATTGCCATAATCCCTATAGTCATAGCAGTAGGTTCGTTACCTTTAATTGTCGGTGCAAGCTATTTTTAGAACGGCGGAGCAGAGCCGCGAGCTGCTCAGAGCTACGCTACGGAGGCTAATGGGATTTCTTGGCTTTCCTCATTAAACTCATCAAATAGCCGAATCCAACAACTCCAAAATGCTCTGGTGGACAAGTGGTGACCTGCACATTCACCACGCTATGAGATAATAACGGAAAATTACGAGACAGAGTTGTTTTGACTGGTCGTTATCGAGCGGGCGGGATATTCAATGTTCGGGGCGGGACCAAGCTCGGTTAGTGTATGTATGTGTGTGCGAGTTTGTTTAGCTAACGTAGCTAACTGTTAGCTAGTAGGCTTGCTACGTTATAGCTTGCTAACTTAGCTAGCGAGGCTAAGTGATGGACCACAGGGATCCGGAGGAGGAAGAGTGGAGTAGGGACGGAGGAGAGTTTGTGTCTGTGGTGGTACCCATGGGTGCAGATCCCAGGGGGGACAGGGGGGACATGTCCCCCCCAATTTCTGAAAAACATGAATTGTCCCCCCCAATTCAAAATTGAACACATGTATTTTCAGACTTCACATTGTTCACATTTTAGATTCACATCTAAAAAGAAATGGTGGAACAAATAATGTTTGACAAATATATTTCTGACTCCACATTCCATCTCTGGTCTCCTCCACTATAATGGCTCTTGACATCAGCAGGCTTTAAAAAACGACCCCCTCAATCTTAGGGCTTCATATTTTGATTTTCATCCAGATCAATTAATCATGCATAAAGTTCCATACACTGGGAGAAAAGGAAGATGGTGAGAAGAATTGGGGATCTGGGAGGGTCGGTGGGAGGTGAAAGATAAGAACGTGAGTAGATATTATATGTCCGAGACCCTTTAAATTATAATTTACTAATATAACAGCAGTGATACGTGCTGTTGGCTGTTTAGGAGAGATAAACAAGAAAGGTAAGCACAATAAATGATTCCTTCCATGTTATGAGTTGCATATGGGCAAAACAAAACAAAAATCACTTTTGTGTCCCCCCCAATCCTGGCATCGGATCTGCACCCCTTCATTTTTTCTCAGACATTTGATTGATGGATGCAATAGCATTGACTGATGAATCGTGAGCAACGTGACGCATAATTCGTGCACCTGCATTATCCAATGCGAAAAAAACTACCCCACTTTCATCCCGGATTTACTCGAAAATAGATTTTTGCACAACAAGTTTGGCCTACATTGTCTGATAGATGAATGATTACACTAATTTTAAGACCCACAGTGGGCACAAATTCACTTTTCTTTTCTGAATACCTTTAAAGACATTAATCACATTTACAGCGTCTGCATTAGGCTACTGCAAACAAAAACATGCATCTTTATAAAAGTACAAACACCTTTAAAGAGCCACACAGGCCGGTCCAGATCACACGTGAAGCAGCAGCAGAGGGACACGTTATGGTTCACAAACGGTTTGGCTGACAGATGAGTGGTGGCAGAAAACGATGCCAAAGCAGATTGAACTCTGGGACATCTCTGCTTTGGACAGCTTCAACAAGCACAGGGCACACGGCGGTCACCGGGGGCAACGCTCCGGTCAATGGGGGGCTGGCACAACATCCCGAGGAGGGTGTCGGGGCAGAAGAGAGGAGGGGAGGGGAGGTGAGGATGTGATGGCGGTAGGGAGAGGGAGGGGGGAGGGGCGGGGTGCACGAGGCGTTGTGGTGTCACCGTAATGTCAGCTCGTGTCAAGTGCAATCATCGTTAGCTGTAATTTTCTGAGCAATTAGAGAGCTTATATTGAGAACGCTCGCCAGCTGACAAACACCAGGACTGGCTGAAGGAATTCCTCACAGCTACGCTGGACACACACACACACACACACACACACACACAGTCTAAAAGGCCACATATACGCACACACACAGACAGACAGACATTGAACTACAGCCAACAATCAACACTCTTCATCACTTTAGTCGACATCTGCCTCATTTCTTCTTGTTACTTTGCATTTATTATCAAATCACATCAAACATAATATTAATTAAAAACGTTATTTGTCCCCTTTTAACTTCCACATTTCAAATTTTGCATTTCACTGTTAACCTTTTATCATGTTGATTCGGTTTTTGCCACAACACCACATCTGTTGCTTATAATTAACTAAAATTAAATCATGATTAGCAGGTAACACTTTATAATAAGTACACAATAATAAGCATTAGTCAAGCATTAAATGCTGAATTCATCATTTATAACACATGAATACTCATTAGCATGTAGTTTATAAACAGTTTAAATGTTTTACTCATCATTGATAAGCACTAACTGCATTTATAAACTACATACTAATGAGTATTTATGCGTTATAAATGAAGAATTCAGTATTTATTAATGCTTAACTAATTGTCTTACCTGATTAACATTATAAGTTATTTGATGTTAAACTGCATCATGTCTGTGCAAAAAGTGATGAAGAAAAAAATACAAATGAATAGATAAATATATAAATAAATGAATAAAACTGGACGTGTGCCCGGTGCAGTGACGGGGACGTGATTTGGAGAGCTCACCTCGATATGACACGGTGAGAATAGGGGCATGTGGTCCCAGTCCTCTCACTCTCAAACTGGGTGATGACTGACTGACCACCCCCACTGTCATGTCAACCACACACACTCACACACGCGCACACACACATGCATGCACACATGCAGCTTACATCAGCCTACAAGTGACAGATGCACACACACACACACACACACACACTGAAGCAGGAGCAGAATCTGCACATTCAGACATATTTGAAGGATAAAGACATGTACGAAATAAACAGTTAATGCTCTGATGCTTCAAGAATTTGAGAGTGCAGGCTTTCAATTTGGTAAAATTACATTTAAAATCCACTCAACCACAAGATTTGCTTTTTTCCCACATTGAAATGTTGGACCAGAACATTTAGTTTGGAGTAGGTGAAGTATGTCAGGAATATGCTTTATCTGTGGGATCAAACGTTCAAAAAAAAAATTAAAAACAAAGGCCCTGCTCAGGACTAATTATGCCACATGTGGCTGGTTCTCGACAAGAGCAGGGTTTATGTTAGAGATGCTGTTGTGCCTGAATCTTAAATCTGAAGACGCCTGTGTCGTCATTTCATCCATCAAACTCAAACAAGCTCTTGTCCAAAAGCAAAAATTCAAAAGCAATGAATCGGCCACTGTTCTTATTAAATACACGACGACAACAACACAGCACCACTTTTCTCCAGTTTGCCATGTTTTATTCTTCCTGTTTTCAGAGGTCGAGTTTTGGGGAACTGCAGCCTGGCACCTGAGGTGGGTCTTCACAAGTCACAGTTAAATTAAATGTGTTTGTGACCCGACCCGGACTATAAACAACACTGACCTCTCAGAGCTAAACTGAACGGTGCTATAGTGAAGGCTGGTGCACGCAAAGAGACCACAGGAGAGGAAGAACAATAAAGTGAAACAAAAAAATTGCAAAGATGAACACTTTGATAACCACTGAACTGTGTGAACTTATATTTATCTCTTTAGCACAATGCGCTATACTCTGCAAGTGCATGATGTGTACGTCGTGCATGCATCTCCCTGCAGTGACCTGCCAGAGAGACAGACTCTGTGGATTTAAATAAAAAACAACATTTCAGTCTCACTCTCTCTCTCTCTCCGTCTCACGCACTCTGTCTCTCTGTCTCTCTCTCTCTCTCCTTCTAATACTTTCAGAAAGCTTTAACATCTCCCATGTCGCCCACTGTTTTCACCGACACGCGTCTATCTGGGACGAAACGCTGCCCACATCCTGTCTGCTCATGTTGGTTGGTGCCCCGTCACCAGCAGGCGCCCGAGCACCAGCATCTGTCTCCCCCGACCCCCGGATAGTGAGCTGATCAGGATATGACACCAGCCTGAAACCCGGGGCAGGCGGGCGGGCGGGCACAGCAGAGCCACCAGCTCTCGCATCTGCATCAAAGAGTGAGGTGTAAGTGTGATGCAGCTGTAGAGAGATGGGCACAGGGCCAAGCAGCACAGCAACTACAGACATGAAGGGGTCAAAGATGAGAGTGTGCACAGCATGAGAGGGAGCAGCGTCATTGCACGGTGCCAAATTTGAAGAATTTCTGTTTATTTTGTCCTATTTTTAAAAGGTTTCTGCAGAAAAAAGAAACAATTCAACTATAAAAACAATATTTTCAGATGCATCCTCCCGCATCTGCTTCAAAGAGTGAGGTGTACAGTAAGTGTGATGCAGCTGTAGAGAGGTGGGCAAAGGGCCAAGCAGCACAGCAACTACAGACATGAAGGCGTCAAACATGAGAGTGTGCACAGCAGAAAGGGAGCAGCGTCATTTCAAAAATCCAAAATTTAAGAATTTCTATTTATTTTGTCCTATTTTTAAAAGGTTTCTGCAGAAAAAATTAACAATTCAACTATAAAAACAACATTTTCAGATGCATCTTCTCGCATCTGCTTCAAAGAGTGAGGTGTACAGTAAGTGTGATGCAGCTGTAGAGAGGTGGGCAAAGGGCCAAGCAGCACAGCAACTACAGACATGAAGGGGTCGAACATGAGAGTGTGCACAGCAGAAAGGGAGCAGCGTCATTTCAAAAATCCAAAATTTAAGAATTTCTATTTATTTTGTCCTATTTTTACAAGGTTTCTGCAGAAAAAAGAAACAATTCAACTATAAAAACAACATTCTCAGAGGCATCCTCAGGTATTGCATCAGCTCTCACATTAAAAAACTGTCAAACCAAAACCAGCTTTGTGTTTAGCACCTCCAAAAAAATCTGAGCGACAAAATGAATGAGTCCAACCGTGAGATTTGAGTTACTCGCTTTACCATTCGGTCACGTCAGTGCCACAGTGTAAAAGTAAATGGAAATCAAGACTAAAATGTGTGAAAACCATCAACCCGGTGTTAATGATGACAGGTTGGTTTGACTTCTGCTGAACAGCGGCCACTGTGGCCAGACCTGGGAACTACACGGACGGTGAACTTCACCTTCACCTCCTCTGTCAGGTGCTTTAAAAAAAAAAGGTGCATTTTTTGTTTTAATACAAACACTGGAATGACTTCATAAGAGTCTGAAAGATGCTATTATTGCTCACTGTGCTTCAAATATCTTCCCTTTCTCTCTGCTGAACCTGTGCGTCTGTGGGTTTGTGAGGATCTGCTGGTTGTTTAATCTGTGTTGTGTGTGCGACTGTGCGTGCGTGCATCCTCGTCTGATCCTGTGCGTCTTGTTCTATTGTGACACTCGGGGTGAGAACGGGCGAAAAAGGAGGCAGAAGGAGACAAGATGGAGAGACGTGCCGGACGAAGACAGAGGAAGATAAACAGAGGGAGGAAGAGGATGTACAACAAACACAGAGAGAGGGAGAGAGATCCAGGGCTGCTCCTCTCCTCACCTCTCCCTTATCCTTTCTATCCTCCTCTCCTCTTCTATCCTCCTCTCCTATCCTCCTCTCCTCTCCTCTCTTCTCCTTTCTATCCTCCTCTCCTCTCCTCTTCTACCCTCCTCTCTTATCCTTTCCTCTCCTCTTCTACCCTCCTCTCCTCCCCTCCCCTCTCCTCCTTTCTATCCTCCTCTCCTCTCCTCTTCTATCCTCCTCTCTTATCCTTTCCTCTCTTCTCCTATCCTCCTCTCCTCTCCTCTTCTGTCCTCCTCTCTTATCCTTTCCTCTCTTCTCTTCTTCTACCCTCTCCTCCTTTCTATCCTCCTCTCCTCTCATCTTCTGTCCTCCTCTCTTATCCTTTCATCTCTTCTTTTCTCCTCTTCTACCCTCCTCTCCTATTTTCTCCTCTCCTCCCCTCTCCTCCTTTCTATCCTCCTCTCCTCTCCTCTCATCTTCTGTCCTCCTCTCTTATCCTTTCCTCTCCTCTCCTCTTTTCTCCTCTCCCCCCCCTCCCCTCTCCTCCTTTCTATCCTCCTCTCCTCTCCTCTTATCCTTTCTATCCTCCTCTCCTCTCCTCTCCTCTCCTCTCCTCTCCTCTCCTCTCCTCTCCTCTCCTCATCATGTTTAGGTGTATAAATACCCCATTTCCCCTCGGGGGCCGGCTCAGCCCAGCAGGACCCCTCTTTGCCCCCTCCGCTCCCACCTCTCCTCCTTGTCCAGCTCCCTCTTACCCCCTCCACTCACCTCCCTCTTACATTGTCTAATTAGGATCTTGGGCCTCGTTAGGGCCGGCAGCCCCCGGGGGCCCCGCTGATACAAAAGCTGATTCCATCTGACGTAACAAGTCAATGCCAAGGGGACAGATGCTAATTTTAATTAATTAAATGGAAGGGTCAGCTCGTGACAAACAAGGGCCAGAGGGAGGGTCGGTCGCCGGTGTGTGTGTGTGTGCGCTCGGACCAGCCAGACCCCCCTGTTCCTCTGGAGGGGAGGATCAGCCCTGGTTGTTGTTATTCCTGCTGTTGTTCATCTCACGATGCTCGAGCCCCCCACGTTCCCAGATGAGAACTTTACAGGCAAGTCATGGCTGGTAGGCAGGAGGTGATTGGAGGGGAAGAGAAAGAACTTGGCATTCCTGCTTGTTAGCGCAAATTACAACGTGCAGGACGCGCTTTCAGGGTTAAAGTTTTCGTATAGGAAACGACGCTTTCCCCTCACCGCCATCTCCCCTGTTAATTTTCATTAAAATGACAATAACGGGCAATTATATTTCTCCTGTTTCACGCTCCAGAAGCCAAAAGAAACCTCAGTAATCACTACACAAACAGGAACTGTGCCTATTTTGGCTGAATTTATATTTTCTCTATTGATGATTTTTTCAAAAATACTTCATATTTTGTCACAAATAAGCAAAACATTTCCTGTTTTGTTTGTTTTCCCTCGTATCAACTAAAACATACCCACTTTTTAATATGTTTATGCGCTCACACCTTCAGGAAGGAGTCCTGGTTCAATAATGTAAAAGTCAGCGGTGGCATGAGACGAGATGGGATGTTTTCACTTCATTAACATTTAATCCAAACCACAATCTTCCCCTCACCTTAAAAAAAGAGAAACTGCTTCAGCTGCCTCAACCTGAACATACGTAGGACTGAGGATCTGAACTGTGGTTTCTGTCCTGAACTCTCAACGCCCACCAGCCTCCACCTGCATAGAAAATCATACGCATCAGCTCCCTCGCTGGAAAAAAAAAACAAAAAAAACATACAAGACAGACTTTTGATGCTAATTTTTATTATTTGGAACAAATGTCAAAGGATTTCAAAAACTATTTAAGATTCAATACCCGGTCGGTCACATTCTCCTCTTGTTTTCTGATCTTTAACCGTCCACTTTTGCTTTGCACCGTGCAACTTCAACATCCTGCAAAAAAAACAACAACACATGAACACTTCACACTAAATCTAAATTTAAATTGCAGCTCAGTATCAGTTGCAATTTTTTTTTTTTTTTTTTTTTTTGCAAGTGTGTGGAGAGCTGCTGTGGTATCAACCACAGGTGCGTTCTCAACAGTATACGGACGACCAAACCATCACTGACAACGAAACCGCAAGTCTCTCACTGTCTCCTACTGGCTACTGACTTCTCATATCTGATGATGACGATGATGAAGATGATGATGACAACCGTCTGCTTTGTTCCTTTTGCAGAAATGCTAAAAAAAAAAAAAAAAGGTCTGCTCTAAACTGACAATTCTTTTGCTAAATATTAAGGACCCCGCCCCTCCTGGACTTCCCCTCCCCTCCTTGCCCCTCCTTGCCTCTCTCTTCCTCTCTTCCCCCTGACCTAGTTTTGGCATTTGATCCTGACTGGAAGATCAACCCCTAGAGGGTGCACGGGTGTCAGCCTTGTACCATGTCAATTCCCACACAAAGGGCACGCTTTGTCACTTCATATTTTCAAGGCTCCAAAACCCTGGCTTTTTTTCCATTGTTGTTTCATGTGGCAGGGGTCACTTCCTGGTGGTGGCCATGCCTCCCTGTTGTTCTTCCCGATGGTGCACCTGCTGCCATTGTTGACCATCACACGACAGGGAACCAAATGTCTCCGTTCACAGATCATAGCTCTGACCTTATTCCAACATACCTAAACAGTGCAGTTGAGATAATCTGTCATTTAACCACGACGTGTTAATTCCATTTACAATCAGAGACGGGGGAGACACGAGGCTTATTTAGCTGCATTACACAGAAACATTACAGTTTATTATGAGGTTGTTTAAAAAAAAAAAGAGCAGTCGGACAATCAAACAGGTTGTTAAGCAAGCCGGCGAGTTAACCAGAAAAACGTTATCTTTATCAAATAAGATCAAAGCTGCACCAGGATCTGGTAGTTACCCTGTGGTGCATGTTTCCAAGAGATCAGCTTGTCAAATCTGTGTGATCTGTGACTGTTTCCTGTTTATTCGGGTTTCTTTTCAACAACTTTGCTGCAAGCCCAGATCTCAGATGCAGGATCGACAGATAAAGCGACAGAAATCAGACTAAAAAATCTCTAATAAGCTGCCACCATCTACTGTATGAGCGGAGAAAGTTTTTGTTCAAACTACTTTTTCCTCGACGCCACTCCCTCCATCTCCTCCACCGTCTATGACTCAGAGACATGGGGCATTTTCACAGGGTGTCCTTGATGAGGGCCCAGCACAAATTACCCAAAGTGCCATCTTTGCCATCGCCACTTACTATTTGACAGCAGGAGAGTGAGGGCTGCTCCTGGCAGGAAGTGAGCCCTAGAACCTGGCGTTATTGGTGGCCGGGCCCCAGACCGGCCACCAATAACGCCAGGCCAACGCTCCGCCGGGGGTCAGCAACCATCACGCACCGCAGCCTAATGCTGCTGATGAGAGAGAGCCCGCCTCACAGGCCTGCACACCCCCGAGGTGTGGCCACTCAGCGTCAGGTTAACCTGAGCTGACAGACTGTCCACCACGCTGCACTCACACGGGCGTGCACGCACTCACACATGCACTGATTCATAAAAATACACACATGCAAGGATGCACAAATGAACACACATACAAATTTGTATATATATATAAAAAAAAAACAATACCCATAGCCACAAAAGCTCCTTTCACACACACACGCAATCAGTCCAATAATAACGCAGTGCACACTTTATCATGAATCCCAGTTTTCAGAGAAACACAAAGACATAATAACAAAGCCAGTTCTGCTCTGAGCTACATGTTCACTCATGCATGTCAATGCTAACCAGCAGGTATAATGTTCATCCATCTAAGTTTAGCCTGTTAGCATGCTAACATTTTTTCTCACGGCACAGACCAGGAAGTGAAGAGCTCACCAAAGTCATTTCGATATATTCTGAGGAGAATGTAAATAGCAATTGAGACATTTCAATCCAAACCACAAATGTCAACCAGACAGTCATGATATAGAGGGGGGGGGAAAGGTCAAGAGATCAACAGAGTGATAAGGATTCAACATCTGGGAACCATGAATACCTTTAAAAACAAACTGAGCCAACCCATGCAGGATATATTAAGCTATTCCTTTAAATATATAGAAACTGTAACCTGTAGATGATGCTAAAGAAAAAGTCAGATTCATCCTCTCATCCTGTTTAACAGCAGTGCATCTGTCAACAAACAGCTGGAATGACTGAAAACTTCTTATATAAACTGATATGTTTTTGCTTTCACCTGTTGTGTTGCATCAGACACTGATAGTAAATGCATTACACATTCAGACAAATAAAAAAAAAAGGGACAAAGGTTACAGGAGTGGGGGGAGTGTATGTGTATGTGTACCTATGTGTATGTGTGTGTCTGTATTTGATCGTTGTGACACCACGTGTGCTCATCTCAGCTTCTTAGTGTGGTTAGAGACCAGATTAGAAACATAGTGTGGAAACAGTTGTAGGTCAAATGTCTCTGTAGTAAAGAGAGCTGTAGTTTTTTAATCAGAGAATTTACTACAACCTTTCATGGAGCAGATCACAAGAGGATGATTCACTGCAGATACGGTGCTTTTTTTTGTTTTGTTTCACATCATCGATTTAGATGATAAAATTTGAGTGTAGGAAACAAAAAACACAGCCTCCCTCTGAAGACACACCAGACATCATCTTCCTTCCTATATCTCCCGCGCTTTGCTCAAGGGCACCTGCAGGCGGTGATGGATGGAAGGCCAAGATGTAACACCAGCCGCATGGAGCATAATGTTCCCTGAAGTTTAAAATGTCACTTCGAAATGTCACTTCAGATCTCGGCATCTGAGTCATTAGCGAGCGCTGATGTTCCACATCAAAAAAATGGAACAGAAATTTTCGACAGCAACATCATCATCATCATCGGCGACAGCATCGTTTCTAGCATTTCACATTAGTGCTATTGAGAGTTTGTGTCATTTCAGCCATCCAGCTTTAAGTATCTTATAGTTTACAATAGATGATGATGATGCTCACATAACAGTGTTTGTGCTCTGATGATGACAACACTCACACGCCACAAGCAAACATGCAAGCTCAGCATGTTGGAACAAACCACCAGGGGTGGAAAGTAACGAGTTACATTTACTCAAGTTACTGTAATTAAGTAGCTTTTTTGTGTACTTGTACTTTTTTGAGTAATTTTAAAAATCAGTACTTTTACTTTTACTTGAGTACATATTGTTGGAAGAAATTTACTTAGTTACATTTTAAATAGCTTAAGTTACAAAGTAAAAAATATATAACTCTGTGTGGGTTGTCAAAAGTAGCTACGCTGCTGCCGCCTCTCTCTCTCTCTCTCTGTCCCTTCACAGACGCACACAGCAGCAGCAGGTACACACCTCCCCCTCACCGCTACGTGAGTTAGTGCATAACAGGGCTCGTCGCTATGTTGTCGTCTTAATATTAGCCATTAGCCGCAGCTAGCGGTTAAAAGCTGACTTTAATGATTAAAGACAACGTTATCAGGCATGTCCATCTATTCGGCTACGTTTATGGTGACCGTGCCAGACACACCGGGGCTGAAGGCCGGACCGGCAGTCCGTTGAGTTAAATGTAGGAGCCCAGTCAGATCCATGGCCATGCTCAAAGGAACAGACAAGCAGCCCACTGCTTCAGAGCAGTTACAGTAAAGAGGCAAGAGAGAGAGAACCTACAGTAAACCCCCCCCCCCCCCCCCCCCCTCCTCCTCCTTGAGAGCAGACAGACAGTAAAAAAAAACAGGTGTGTGTGAGTGAAAGAGGGAGAGAGAGATTTTTCTTTTCTTTTTTTATCCATATTGAAAATGGTATTGAGTAACGAATATTTTCCTTAATATCGATATTGAGTTGAAAATGTTAGTATCATGATCATGATCGTGACAACCTTAGTGCCAGTAACTGTAACTGTCCATCTGATTGGCTCTGGACAACTGCAGTGTCAGAAGGTCAGAATCAAGTTGGTGCCACAGGAGCTAAAAGATGATGGAGACCAGTGTATCGATGGAGAAGGGGCAAATTTGGAACACAGAGACATGCACGGAGAATGTTAGGCCAATCTCTGGCCATTATAGCCCCCCCCCCCCCCAAAAAAAAAAAAAGTAACTAAGTAACTTTTACTCTGAGTAAATTTTAAATGAACTACTTTTTACTTTTACTTGAGTAGATTTTTACACCAGTACTTTTACTTTTACTTGAGTAAAATTTCATCAAGGTAACTGTACTTTTACTTGAGTAGATTTTTTTGGTACTCTTTCCACCCCTGCAAACCACAGTGGATGCAGAAGTGTAACATCTACAGCAGCAGCAGCAGGAGGTGGTGGTGGTGGTGGTGAAAGAACCTCCAACTTTCACAGGGAATAAACTCTACAACACACCTGAGCTGAAGTAAAACACATAAAACACACACACAGCAGCAGCAGCAGCAGCAGCAGCAGGTAATTAGTTCATAGCCACCACGACATGAATGTGTTGATGAGGAGCTGTGTGGTTAATTAATATTAAACAGCAGCAACTATTGAAGAGCTGCAACTACAGTAGGCTGCACATACACACACACAGATCTCAAAACACAGCATGCAAAAGCAGTTCAGCCCATGAACATTCACAACTTCTCGTAGATGCATCCAGCAGCAGCAAAATGAAATCAAAGCCCAGCCATTCACAACAAACAGATTTGCACTCAGCAGCACCATTCATGCAAATCTATCAAATCACCGCAGCAGAACTGAAGCAGAGGAAACATGCAAATATTTACATAGAGGAAGTGAAGAGTCTCCATGGTCCCAAACAGCCGACAGCAGCAGGACAGGGAGGCAGCTCCA
Source organism: Trachurus trachurus (assembly GCF_905171665.1). Taxonomy (NCBI): domain Eukaryota; kingdom Metazoa; phylum Chordata; class Actinopteri; order Carangiformes; family Carangidae; genus Trachurus; species Trachurus trachurus. The sequence goes on from NC_139913.1 coordinate 5,967,813, forward strand.
TCTTCAGGCCTCAGGTGTGTGTTTGAGGCCTACAGCACCATCCAGCCGTCCATAGCAACACATTAAGGGTCTTTGGTGTTGCTCACTGTGTTAATAAAACGTTGCACAGGCTCCAGCTGCAGCAGCAGCAGGTGTTGCCTGGTTGAAGCACAGTTAGCATGTTAGCTTGTTAGCAGAGCAGCATTGAAGCTAGCTGGAGGTGAGCAGTGCCAGAGCAGCTTTGTGACAAAGGGTGCGTTTGATTTGAGCTACAGAGAGGACAGAAGTTTATGTTAGAAGCTCTTTTTACAGTCTATGGTTAGAAGTGACTCTTTAGGCCTGCACTGCACCATCACAGCTTTTATTCTTCTTTGGTGTTTTGCAGCAGTTGGCATCGAAAATGTTGCATGCTGCCACCTACAGTTTAGTTAGGATGAGACACTTCTCACCTGTTTTTCCTGTCTGGTCGTCTTTCGTGAAAACGTTTTTGATCAACTTTTAACCTCATCCTCGGCTCGCATTATTTTCGGTTGTTGTGTTCCTACAAACTTCCTGTTATGTGTGATATGAAGATATTCATAGTCTCGACCTCATGCCAATGATCACCACCAAAATAAAAGACTCGGATCATTGGAGTTTCATAACTGCGCATTTGTTTTTTTATTCTTCCATGCTTTTTCCATTTCGTCTTCATAGTTTTTATTCTTAATGTGACTTCACCACTTTTCAATATGCCAGAGCCTTTTCAAGTGATTCTTTTCTTTCCTCTGTAAACATTGTTTTAAAAGATAAATGTGCAGGTGCTCTGTGTCCATTCAGATCAACCACAATTTTGGACCTGGTCTATTTAAACCATGTCTGACTGCTCAGATTAGGATCTGTGAGGTTTTATTGGGGGGAAAAATCCGACAGTAGGCTATATTGAACACAGGAAGAATGCATTTTATTATTCATCATTTAAAAAAAAGAAATAACATCATTTATTGTCTGAAAATGCAGGTTAAAGGTCACATTCTCTCTTTCTCTCTCTCAGCAGGGTCTGATGTGTCCTGATGTGAGGCGATCTGACATTATTGGTTTGTTTTTGAACGATTTATTGAAAAAAAAAATGAATTAATAAATAAAAACAGCTCTGGTGGGGTTAGGGTGGGCTACATGGTGGTTGATGTGGGTTTGGGGGTGGGGGGGGTGGGGTGAAAGGAAACACCATGGTGTTGATCTCCTGGAATGCGGCATGCCAGAAAGCTGGCTCGACTGGCACCAGACCAAATGCCTCTGGCCTCCCCTCCTCCTCCCCCCCTTCACCACCACCACCACCACTCATACTCTTTTCTCTCCCTCTCTACAGCGTCATGACCCCAGTCCTAACTCCCCCCCCTCTCTCCTCATTTCTCTCTCTCCCTCTCTGTCTCTCTCTGTCTTCCACAACCCATGAAACAGGAGGAGAGCTGCCATCTCCGCTTCCTCCGACCGGATCAGCGATCACTCTGCCCAGGCCTCCGGACAGACGGCATTCCTTCCCCCTGCCGCTGTTGCTGGCCGGCTGTCGCAGAGGGCATCCAGAATAGATCTCTGACGTCCGCCTGGTTACTAGAATACGCCGATGTCCCGAGAATCAAAGGAACACAGAGGATAGACGCACACACACACACACACATAACATGGCACAGACTTAAAACACCAGCATATGTATTTATACACACTGACACAAAGGTCCAGAAACACTGAGACCTACAGTATGTCGCTGTCAGGACAAAACACAGTTGTCAAGAATCAGACCGTCATGAATACGTCACATCGAGTGGAAGCCTTCAAACAGTCATGTCAGGCATGTAAAGCGAGTGCAGTGGAGGGAGGGAAGGAGGGATGGAGGGTGGTTGGGTGGGGTAGTTGGTTTGGTGGTGGGGGCTGTGGTCTAAATAGTGACCGGATTTTGACCCCATATGTCCATATCAATACTATCAATACAAAAAACACACACACACACACACAAGGTTGAACCACTAGAGCTGAAATCCTCCACAGCAGATGCATGGATTTGTTTTAATGTCTGATGTGACTCCATCATCTGTGTTCTGTTGTTGGACTCTTTTTCTTTTTTTAGTTATTCACTCCATCACTTAATTTAAGTTTTGTAGGACCTATCGGATGGACGGACCTTAAATCTGGCAGTGCCCAGGGTGATGAACCCCCTGGACAGTGGCGACCTTTGACCTTGCATCTAGTGCAAAATGTTTCACTCATCCAACATCTTCAAAATGGATCACCACAAATTCTTTTTTAAATTGAAATAATCAAGACATTTCCATTAAAAAACAAGTTTGAAAGATGATCTCGAACTGTTTTTTAGTGAAATGTCTAAAAAAAAACTATTGGAAGGATCATCATGAAATTTGGTGCAGATGTTTATTATCTCCAGAGGATGAACACTGGTGACTTTTAACCTTTTTCATTTAGCTGTGTATTTGCAATGGGATACATATCAGTGCATGCAAGTCAATCCAGTTACAGTCTTTCTTATAATCTCTGCAAACTGAGACTCTTGTTCTCTGAGTTTAGCATTGAAAGGAGTGCCTCCTCCTCCTCCTCCTCCTCCCCCTCCTGATATAATTACACCAAGTCAACAAGGAGAAATGCAGCGGACATAATGCTTAATAACGACCTTACACCGGCAGATGCAGGATGTGGAGATGCTCCTTTATAAAGAAAATACTCCATTACAAGTAAAGGTTGTGCACTGAAATGTGTGAATGCTCCCCTGAATTATTTATTACTACCAATGCATTAAAGTGGAAGCAGCTTTTTTTTTACTGATGTACTGTAGTTGTAGTCGGACGAGGTGAAGATACTTTTAATTATTTTATACACCCTTGGGCAGTGTAGCCGTGCATCATATCTCACCAGGTTGAAGTGAGGCTTTTGTCACAGTAAACTCAGCCGCCAAAAACACCACCACACCACTGTGCGCTAACATAATCATAAACTACGCTAACATAAACTGCTAAATGTGCTAAACCTTGATCCTAAAGACACCGGAGTAGCTGTTGACTCCTCTGCGTCACGTTTGCATGACTGCCGTTTTCTGCATCCGTTCAATGTGGCACATTGCATTGTGGGGTAGAGAATTAAATAGCATGCATGTCATTGAGGATACCTTTTTTTTAATTCCACTGTGGGAATCATCGAGGGCTGTGTTGTGCATATTAAATTGGGTCACTGGAATAAAATGGTGCATGGTGTACTGACAACATCAAGCTGTAAAAAAAAAAAAAAAAAAAAAAATTGCATCAAAGAAAAACAAGAAGGCATCTAGTCGTGTCTTTAATGAGGAAACTTTTTAAAAGGCTGGGGAGGAGACGAGGGAGGGGTTTGGCGGCGGCGGGTGACACGGGGTTGTCACTTTTGCCGGGGCGCGTTTGCGTGATTCATGTTGACTGAAGCCCTGCGTTTGTCAGAGGAGGTGTCTGCAGTAAAAGTGCCACAGCCCCTCCAGATTGACACTCATTAGTGAGGGGCTCCGAGGCAGAGGGGGCCCACAGGGGGCAAGAGGGCAGCGAGGAGGGCGAGAGGCCACATCCCACTAAAAATAAATTATTACTAATGATTGATACAGATAGCACTGGACTGGACTGATAGGGCCGGATGAATCAGGGGGTTTAGGTGTTGGTGGTGGCGGGGCGAGACCTCTGGTTGGCAGGCTGTTGTCAGCTCAAACGCCGCTTAGAGCCACCGTGTCCGGCTAAACGAGGCCGAGCTGGATCCCAGAACACGCAAATATGCATACGCCACCTTACTACCAGTACACCTCCCCCTCCCTCTCCTCCTCCTCCTCCTTCACTTGTTGTGTTTGACCACCCCTAGCAGCGCCCCTCTGCCTCCTGCCACTCAGGCCATAGACACAAATATACACACTCGCATTACACACATTGCACACAAATGCCAGCGCTCGCCCAGGAGCAAGTGAAACAAACAGGGGCCACCGGACTCCACTGTCTGCCTGCCCACACACACACACTTTAGCCCTCTGTGCTTTAACCCCGCTGCACTTTCCACGTCTTCACATCCCCCGAGAACGACGTGTCCATCACTGTGTTTGTGCATTAAATCCACAGCTCAGGTCATTCATCGCTCATGTCTCAAGCTGCCAATCATTCAATCAATCCCGGCTTCATTACAGTGATTGTAATATCGAGGCCCCCAGCGTCGAGCTCGCAGGATGCAGAGGAGCAAAGGGGGCGAGATTATTTTAATACAAGCGTTCAGATCAGATTTCCTTCAAAAGTAAATTTCTGCTGCACCTTCTCAGGCGGTGTTCTTCAAACACTGAGTTTGAGCAGGAGCATGGGGGGTCAAAAGTTTCAGGAGGAGCATCATCATCAATTTAGGTGTTGATAAAGTTTTTAAAAAAACCACTCAAGAAGAAGTTGTCTGTATCTGTTTTCCTAACAATGTGATAACACTGTAGACGCACTAGTATCTTGGTGTTCTCATCTTTGTCTGCCTCCACAAAGATGCAACTACTGTAATTGTCAATGCAAATGCAATGTCAGTTTGGTTTCATATGAAAAATATGGAAGAATGACATTAAAAAATAAAATAATACATTTTGAGAAATATCTTCAGTATAGATTCACAGTACTTCAAACCATACGCTGTGCAACTCTGAGCTGTCAGGGGTTAAATTTGACAGGTGTTGGAGTAATGTTACACCACCACTCGTGTTTATAAACCGGAATATAAATATGAATTTCTGAGTAATTTTAAAGCCTATAGTTGGTTATTTTGTGGTAAAACATAAGCACCTGAATGCAGACAGATGATATCATCTCTTACATCTGTGTTTTTGTTGTTGTATTTTACCCTATACCTTTCACCTTGCATAGCACTATCAGACACCATCAGCAAATAACTTAATGCAGTCTGAAACTGACTTTGACCGAGGCTTCTTTGGAAGAAGACATCTGCTGTGGCACAGTGAGGTTTAAAAACAGGAAGCAAACCAAGACAAGAGCAGACAGACAGTTCAAAAAAGAATAAATATAGTGGTATTTATATATCGTGTGGAAACTAAGAGGGACTGAAGGACAGGTGAGGCTTATTAATGTGTAAATGAACTGTCTGGTTGAGTAATAGTGGATTAGCGAAACCTCACCAGCTCCTCCAAGGTGTCATACCACAGCCGGCTCTGTCAGCAGGGCTGCACCACAACAGTGACCCCGGCCCCTCGGAGCCTCTGAGAGTCACACTCATCTGACAAATTAAGAAGAAAAATGGTTGGAAATGAAAGAGAACACACAATATTTCCACCAACAACTCAATATCCTGTTAGAGGGTAAATGGGTGGAAGTACAGAGAGGTGGCCAAGTGGGTCAATGTGAGCTTAAGGATAGTCAGGTGGCTGCTTCCACCAACTGAAATCAAACCCCAGTTTTTCCACAAGTTTGCAGAACTATGGCAAAAGTGTGCATTTTATTGACTTCGGGAAATGTGATGCAATCCAACAAACTTTTCACATGGGGAGAGCGATACATCTCGTATTTCTGCAGGACATCCTTCAGATTCCACCAGTTAGGTTTTAGCAATTTAATGGATAATAAAGCCATTTCTCAAGTGTCAGCGTGGGATTAAGAGGGCACAGCGGACACTAGCGAAGCCAACGGTGCCTACATGCCCCCCGGACCTGCAGGAGGGATCGTTGCATTAGCAAATATATAGACCGTGTCTTTGTCTGGATAGGTGACACAGACCCATGGAAATCCCTGTTTGAATTAACAGCACCTGACACCTAATTCAGGGGGATTTATGGCCTGATAATTAGGCGTTAGGACAAGAGCCCATCCTGAGTGGCAGCTGTAGCTACATCAGCTGCCACTCAGGATGAACAAAGACAACAGAGATTGTCACTGATGGAAAAAAAACTCCCCATGTCCCAAATAACTCAACCAGCATCTCCAAATAAACACGGACTGATAAAATAAACGGACAAACAGTGGAATTCATATGGTCTTATCAGTCAATCTTTTGTTTTCTGTTGTTAATGTATTTATTTATTTAAACCAGGAACAAGAATTGGTTGAGTGCATGAATGACCCTGGATTGACTCAGTGAGAAATAAAACTTTTTCACCTCAGATGAAAAGATTGATATCAACTCCCATGTCTGTGCAATAAATATGAATGAGGCAGTTATTTTAGCTTAGCATAAACAGGGGAGGATTAGCTTCACCTTTTTTTTGGTAATCTTTATATTATGAAAACTTAAACTTTGCAACCTACTTTCGGGCTTTTTGTTAGCTTCAGCTAAAGTAATGCTAGCTGATTCCTAATAGCCTACGTCCTCTTTATGCTAAGCTAGCCATGTTGTAGCTTTAAATGTAGCATATAAACATGTATTATATCTACCTACAGTAACCCCGAACAATTAATTTCTATCTTTCTTACTTAAACAGTTTAGGTCTATTTTATCAAGTAGCTTCTAAGTTCTACCTAAAATCATGACCACATCTGGTCTCACCCTCTATTCTCTGTTTTACTCATATGAAAACATACTATATGTTTGGCAACATGCCAATAGCATAGTCTGGGCCACTGGCCAATAGAAATACAACCGCACACAACCACAACTACTCATTCACAATTTGAGTCACATAGAAAATGTCAAGGTTGGGAAACTCAAGCCTTTAATTCTTAGCAACTCTGCAGGGGTTCACAGTCGTTATCGTGTTTTTTTAAATACCCAACCTGCTATAAACCTTTCATTTGGCCTGTCACGAAATCCCGAACAGTAGTTGCAGCCACGCGGCTGACCCTCAACCAACTGACCCTGAGTCAGTATAGCAGGGTCAGCTTGGGCCTGACAAGGGTGATGATTTCTTAATGTAGTCGTAGGGCGAGCGGATGGCGGCTGAGCTGCATATGAGGCAGAGGGGTGGTGCTGGGAGGTATGGTGCCTGTAAGGGAAGCCTGGCAATGTTTTGAGGGGGTTGGTGTGGTGGTGGTGGTGGTTGGGTGGGGGGCATCTGCGTTCATGGAGCAGGCCGGAGGAATGTTTGGAAGTGCACAGCTGCCCTGTTTTGTCATAGCAGTGCACTGTGCTGTCTGCCGGAGTAACATAAAGCTGCCAGTGTTGTGTGTTCATGGAGCAGGACCTCCCATGGATCCGCGGGCCCCAGATGCACAACCCAGCGTGAATGAACCTACATGGGCACCGGCTAATACAGCTAAGGCTACGCTTGAAAGCAACACCAGCCATCAGTCAGATGCTAGTTTATTTTAGTTTGGCTCATCAGTCTGTCAAATCTATTACGTGCTTACAGTGAAACCAGTGTAACCCACATGATGTATCCCCTGCCTGCACGCCTCTATTTATGGAGATATGCTTTCATTACAGTCACTGCAGAAAATATAATACATTTTAAACAAGGATTACTTTTTGGGGGGCTGTAAAATATAATTCAGACTTTCCAATATCCAAGAATTTCTAACCCTTATGAAGCCAAATCAATGGATGGAAAACCCCTTTAAAAGCTGGATAATCCTAATCATTAAACTTTAACATTAATCTTTTGCATATGAAGAAGGAAATATAACATTTTTCAAAATATGTTGATTGATTTCAGGTCGTAATGAAGGTTTCTGGGAAAACTAAATGCCTGAAAATCAAAGTGAAAGTTTTGACAGATGCGATGATTGAAAACCCCAGTGTGTGTGATCAGTGTGTTGCATGAGTCAGAGCCATGCAGCCTCAGATACCGTGGTAGAAAAATTTAGCTGATGCAACTTTAGCACAGTGGCCCACTGAGCATCAGACGCATATTGAGGCTTTGGTGCTGCAATGTCGTTGACTCCACACACAGACAGAAGTAGTATCGGGGCAGAGGAAGTTGAAATTCAACCACACGGCTGCAGCTCACAGTGATGAGGTCTATGGTGTTGACCTTGAAATCTTTGCTAATTGAAAGTTGAGTTTCAGGTGTTTGATATTTTTAAAGCTGAAAGGTCACATAGCCGCCGTGGAGTGTCGGGCCGCTTGCTCGCTGCCTTCGGTTTACACACACCTCATCTGTGTTTATAGGGGTTAGCGAGGGTCCGTAGGTCAACCAGGGAGTTCACACTGTCCCATTAGTCTCCCTCTACAACTACCACCGCCCCCCACCCTCCCCTCCTCCTAAACAAGCTCTTGGAGAAAGTGACAAGTGTCTGTGGGGGAGAGCTCACGCCACAACTTGTGCAAGTGGTGACATCTATGAAGTCCATCGGTGTCCTCTCTGTCAGGTTATTGTGAAATGTCGTGAATAGTTTGTTGTGGAAATAAAACTCACAGAGGGAAAAACTTGAACCTGTTTTCAGACTTCTACATGTGTGCATCCTGTTTCCGTGGAACATTTTCCGAAAGCATGGCTTAATGCTCTTTATGTTGGATTGTCATCTGAGACCGGAGAGAGTACAGCTGCAGGTCGGTCTAGTGTTGCCCCCGCGATGGCTGGGGACGTCTGACAGGACAGAAACCCACCCAGCATTGATTACCAGCTAATTATAGGCTAAGGAAGTGGCAGCTTGTTTGTTTCTGGGTTGCTGAGGAATACATTTGCACTTCACCAAGAGTTCATGAGCTATCAAGTGCGAATTCCGCTGAGCACTAAGTGTTATCGTTCCTATCTCGCTCTATCTGGAGCTCGATGGATCTCTCCGTTTCCCTCTTCTTTTTCCTCACTTAATTCCACCACCCTCTGTTTTCACAGCCTCGGTGGGTGGTGCCTCCTGAAGCCCTCTTTCACACCCCGTGCAGAGATTTGAATAAACATATGTTGCGTTAATTATGAACCAGTGCCGTGGTGCGCCTGCGACAGGAAGGCGTTCTTCGGGAGCCGGCGCTTTGGAGACGCCGGAGCTCCAGCTAAGACGGTCTAATGAGAAACGTTTACACGGTGATTATGAGGGACGTCCTCACTCCTGCTTCTCGCAGCTCCCAAACACCTGCTCCTCAGCGCTGCCTCTCTCTCTCTCACACACACACACACTCACACACCCACACCCAGGCTTCATCACATTTTTGCCACGGCCTTTAATAAACTCGTCAATGTCTCAGCACTTGTGTGGCAAAGTAACTGCGTCTCATGTGAAGCCTTATAACAGAAAGATGAGTTTACAGGTCAATTAATCTGTTGACATAAAAGTACTTATAACTTCCTAATGGTACTTGAAATGCAAAGAGGTAGAGAGCATAAGAAAAGTGGAAACGTTAACCCTTTCCTCCTCTAAAATTTCCACTTGTACTTCTACTGTACTTATATCTATGTCACTGGTTCCTGGTTCATACAACAAAATTACACAGCAATGTCACAAAATGTTCCTCGAGTATCTGCTGATGTGGTCTCTGCTGATCCAGCCCATATTTTTAATGATTAAAATAACTCTAAATAATGTATTGATGTCATTGAGGCCGGATTTTAAGAGGGGTATAAAAAGTGAAAGGACATTTTTCTGGTTTTCTTTTACACCCAGATACTATATCTACTCCCTACTACTGGGGTTTGTCAGTCTTCCAAGGGAATGGATCCAAGTATAATTTGGAGATTAATCTGCTTATGTTTTATTTATTTATTGTCTTTATTTTTAATTCGACAAAATATGAATGAAAAATTGGGAATTTGGGGGAAAGAAAAACAGCATTTATCTGATGTTTGTGTCTTGGTGCTTTAGTTATCAGATGTCAGTGGGTTTTTTTTTTTGAGATATCAGGGCTGATGAGTCACTTTCTGTTGTTAAGTGATAAATCTCTCCTGTGTCTGTGTGTGATGATAATGTCATATTTTTTTAATTAGTCTGCTTGTCACAGGCCCCAAACTGCTGCTGCTGCTGCTGCTCTGAAATGAATGCCACGGCTCAGCATGTACATTGGGTTTGATTTGTGAACTCTGTGTCAGGCGTGTCATGCCCACCCACATCGTCGCAATGTCAAGACACAGATATTTACAGCCTTTGGAAGAGAAGGGGGTTAGTGGGGGTTGCACCCAACAGGCACAGTTGACTTAAAACATGAACTAGGATGGTAAGGGGAAAAAAATGTCACTTCAGAAAACATCATTTTGAAGCTATCGGGAGGTTTCATTTCAAACACTTGTTGCTCTAATAGAGTTAACAGGAAGTGGATATTAATGGAAAGTATATATGGGTTCGACATGGTGAAGGTTGTGGTCGCGAGTCAGAGCAACATGAAGCCTCTTCAGGTTTCAAAATGGGGTGGGGTGGGGTCGATGGGTCTTTTCAGTGCAGATTCAGCGGGAACAAGTTGTAAACTAACTGGTGTCAACCTGAAAACCTTTGACCTCCTTTAAAAAGGTTCAAGTGTGTTTCAGAACAACTCCTGAACCAAAGTTCATCCAGAGAGAGGAGTGAGGAAGCCAGCGTGGATGGATGGATGGATGGATGATGGGGCGGTGTCACGACTTTGACCTCAACCTCATCGTTTCCTGACGTTAGCACAGTTTAGCTGTAAAAACCTGAATCTGTGTGCAAACGAATGTCGGAAGCTTGCATGAGATGATGAACCGCACAGTGAGGACAACTGCGTGTCAGTGAGAGTGTCGGTTATGTTCACAGAAAGTGGCAGAGGGAGTGTGAAGAGAAAAATCCAACTCCTGCCCTCTGTTTTCTCACCTCAACACACCCGAGAAACTGCACAAAGTTCCTGTGAAATTTGAAAGTTGAGAGTTCGGGGAGGAGGCCGAAGAGTTGGCACAGAGAGACTGAAGGGTAGAGTTTAGGCGCGTTTCCACTGCAGGAACTTCGGGGTAATTTTACGAGGCCGGCCCCATTGGTGCGTGTCTCCACTGCAGGAATCTCCCCCACAGGGTCGTCTACAAGAACTTTTACGGGGCTGAACGGAGTCCCTGCCTAGGGGTAGGTACTCTGAAAATGTCCCGGTGGGGCATGAGATTTACTCTGTGCTGATTGGTCAGACTCAAAGCAGGATGTGACGCTTAGAGAAAGCCCTGAAATAAGCGGCATTTTTAAAACCCAACGTTATTAAAAACACGAGACGGCCGGAAAAAGAGAGAATAACTCAGTAAAAGACGAGAGTAGCAGTAGGCCTGGTAAAAAAAAAAACACACACACACATGCACAACGACCTCGCGGATTGAAACATGTTGGATGTCGCCATAAGAGCCCGGTGGGTCCTGTCTGCAGTGGAGACACGGCCACTGAGAGGGCCAAGTGAGAGGACGGTTCCTGTAGAAGTTCCTACCCCCTCCTTTTACCAGGAACTCCTGCAGTGGAAACATGGCTTTGGTCTACAAAGGTATAGATGTTGTATAGGCTGAACTGAAATGAGATCTTCTTGTCTAAGAAGGATTTGCGTCGTGCATCCACCAACCAAAAACAACATAAAACTTTTTTCTTCTAATAAAGTCCAGAGTTTTTAAGGTCGCTGGTTTTAACAGTTGTATCGTTACTGTTGAACTGGGCAGAAACATCACAGATGGCTCCCTCTTGTGCTCTGTAATGTTTGCTTTCATTACTGCCGTGCAATGAATCTTGGGATATGTTGGGTCGACCTTGATTCACCTGTTAGATTCATCAGAAATGAAGGCTGCATTTGTCAGCCATATTTGAAAGAGCCTCAAGACTTTGGTTGCACTGGTGTGCCTTTGAAATGAGACAAACCAACAGTCAAAATCACAGAAAAATAAAACATTTACATACTGCAATCATCATTTCCAATCATTGACAACGCCCTTGTTCAATTCGAGACACTCCTACCCGATTTAAATTTGCACCAGTGACTTCTGCAACATGTGCCTAACGCATTCAGTTTGAGACGCAGCACATTTCTATCCCCAACACTTCCTTTGATGCACTGCGCGAGGCCTTTAATGTCAGCCAGGAATCCAGACTGTCATTAACGACACACTGAGTAAAAACCAAGCTCATTTTCAGGTTTCACCTTTATTTTCAGCCACTTAACGATTTCACAGTGTAATTCTCACCATCTAAAAAAGATAAATAAAAAAAATCACCGCCGCCTCCTCTTTCCTCGTCCACAAAATATCATCTGTTTTAATGGAGTGGCGCGGCGATACCGTTAATGAAGACATGTTGAGAAAGACATCTGCTGATGTGTCCGTCTAACACGTCTAAATCCGTCGGCCCACAGAAGCCGACCGCACTTGTTTTAACTACATTCTTTTACAACCATCAAGGTTTTATATCCGCGTGTATCCAGTTGCAGCTCTACCTCTCACGTCTGCAGGGATGAGGGATGTTATAATTCACTATTTATATCTCCACGCTCACCCAGACTGACTTACGTTAGAACACATCCATCCAGAAATCAGAGCAGAAATGTGGGTTTGTGCCACAACCACCATCATCATCATCATCATCCCAACTTGACTGGCTGAAAGTAGATGCAAGGTTACAATCATCTCTAATCTCCTTTGTGAGAGACATTTATTATTTTAAAATCCCTGATTGTCTATATGAACAACTTACACTCATGTATGTGCTGATACACACTCATATCCCACCAGACATGCAATTAGTGGTAAATACTGTGTTCCCAAAGCAAAAACCCAACTTCAAACAACAAACTGTGCTCTACAGAGCCATTGTTGAATGAAATTCTCTTCCGGGTCACATCTCTAAAACCCAGAGCAAGGTCAGTTTCAAAAAACAAGTGAAGAAACACCTAATGGCAGCTCACAAAAGGTTGTAGTTTACCCATAAATGATTTATTTCCTGTGTGTGTCGCTGTATCTGAGTGTGTGTTTTGACACTGTATATGTGTGATGATTCCCCACAAAATCACATGTGTCTCTATATCTGATTAGATGTTTAGATTATTGGCTATATGCTGTTACTTTTACATACTGTATGTTGCCTATGTAAATCTCTTGTTATGTTTTGATTGTGTATTTCTGAATTGTATTTTTATTTTTATCCTATTATTTTTATTGTTACACTGATCGGACCCCAGGAAGAATAGTTGATGTAAACTACATCAGCTAATGGGGATCCAAATAAAATAAAATCATCCCCTGTGTGCTTTTTTTTTTTTGCTTTACGCCTCTGTGCATGATGAGAGCCACCTGACCTGCTAGTAACACTTCCAGGAGAAAATGAAAGCTGATTTTGCTTCACAAGGTGATGGCCCGGGGGGTTTAACCGGAAGCAGGGGGAGCAGAGAAGAGGAAGTGGTGACTCGAGGCCCCGGGGATGGGGGGGTTTGGTGGTTGGTGGTGGTGGGCTGGAGTGGAGTGGACACGCCTGGCTGGCCGTTGCGGCCGTAGTGTCGCTCACACTGTGGCCCCTCTCGCCAGCCGTGTCAACACTGATGACTTCAGCGTGTTGCCCTTGTGAGCTCACCTTGCTAGAAGAGACGCAGGAAGTGGGATTAGAGCAGTGACAGTGTCGAGGATGGAGAGGATAGGGGGGGTGGGGGGGTATAACTGTGTCATACCTGCACTGGAGGGGGGGTTTCGTCTATTAACGTGCACTGAACACAGCTGCTAATACCTCCGGGGGGGTTTATCTCTTTCATCTGTGTTTATGGAGCAGATCCTCTGTCCAGTTCAGCACTGGCTGACCACAGACCAGTGAAAAAGGTCTCAGAGTGAGAAGAGAGTCAAGTCACCAAAATTCACTTTCTCTTTCATTCAGACTCAGAGCTCCAGTGATGTGCGATTGGCTCTAACCTGTAAACGTTTGTGAAAGTTCACTTTGCATGTTTGACTGGTAGTGAAACCTTACCTGATGCTTTCTGAGGTGTTTTCTGCCGCCACAAATGCCATCTTCTTCCATCCACAGTGCAGTATGCGTCTAATTCATACATAATCTGTTCCTGTTAAAATGCAACATCCAGGACATTTAAACATGTTCATTAACATAGTAATACATAACAACATGCAGCGGTTACAACATCTGGGTGGACTGTGGGTCTGTGGGACTGCCGGACATGAAACTTTGTTCTCCACAGTTGACAGATTTGGGAAACAGGTCCTGACTTCTCAGAAACAAACAATCCACTTCAACTAAATCAACATGTGCACAACTAAGATAAATACCCTTACATTACTATTAATGCATATACTTGATCGTAACAAATGAAAGATAATTAACACAGTAACAGGTGAATTTCATAAAGGATTACATTTGAAAATGTATTTTTACAAATCTAATTTTCTGTCCTACAAATAAAGAAATAAATGCAATGTGTTTTTGCAGCATGAATTTCCATTTCCTGATTTTGCACAACTGAAACAGCAACAACAGAATCACATTAATAATATAATTAAAAAGCATTTAATAGGCAAACTCACCCCCTCACACACGTTCGTTTTCTGCAGAGGCGTTTTCATAAACGAAAAAAAAAACTCCTTTGAGGTGTTTTTGAGGTGTTTTCAATGAATCAGATGGAAAATGAAAATCAAATCTGGTTGATGATTCAACTCTTCAACTCATTTATGGTAAGAAACAACTATAAAACTGAAAGAAACAATTTGCTTGGCAGAGAATTCAGAGAATTTCAACATGGCGCACTTCACTTATAATAAATCAATTTAGACTCCGCGCGTTTCCTGTCAAATCGGAAGAACTAACATAATTAATCATAATAATCTTTATCTTAACTATTTTTAAAAAAGTCAAAAGAAGCGGAAAACATGTGTCCCTCACTGAAATAACTTTATTTTCCTGTTTAATTATAACGTGGATTTAATGTGTGAATAACTGGTAGTTATTCTGTGGTATACTGTTTAAATATCTAATAAATTAATTATGTTTTAGTTTTAATTCACCTTATTGCACCCGTCTATAAAAACAACATCATAGTAATATTAATTATTCATTATCCTTTAACGAAAATGCAAAAATAAATAAATAAATAAGTTGTGGCATTTTACTGTAATTTTACACCAGTTAAATTAAGTGATTTTTATTTCCTGTAAAGATATTTTAAAATATCTGTAATTATCGATATTCAAAAATTAATTCTGATCCTCATTAAATCAATTCCTGCCCTTTTGTTCCTTAATGAGATAGAGAGTGTGCGTGTGTGTGTGTGTGTTTAAGTGTGTGTGTGATTTGTGTGAAGTTAACTCCGTGACGAGGGCGACGCCTCTTTTTCATATCTGGAGCCTATCGCGTCCCCCTCGCGCGCACCATGACACACCTCCAAAATATGACCACTTATACTAAATGTATATATCACATGCAGGTTAGAGGAGTCAGCCCGGGTCTGGGTCACTGGTAGCGACTCCACACGTCACAATAAGACAAGAAACAACAAGACAATCAGCATCATCACCACCATCACCATCATCATCATCATCTGCTCGGGTAATAAAGAAAGTTTAAAGAGACAGAGAGAGGAGAGTCCACTGAGTCTTTATATGATTTGACTTGACGCCACAGTTTAAAGTTGGTGGCATGACAGAGCGCTGCGTCCTGGCAGAGGAGCAGAGTCCACGCTGTGTTGTTTTGTGATTTTTCTTTTTTCTTTTTTCTTATTGTACATGCTCTTATTTGACTGGACGCACGAGTGGAGACTTATGACATTACGCACAGACCGGGGAGAGCGGGGCTGCAAATGGGCGGCATAGGTGGCAACCTCTACCTCAGCATGTTGAATGGGGCTGAAACGCAAACTTTCGGAAAGAACACCGACATCATCAGCAGTCACCTCCACCACCACCACCGCGGCAGCAGCAGCAAGGATCTAGCCGAGTTCAAAATGGGGATTCAGGACGCGAGGTTTTACTACCCGGACTCGGTCCAGAGCGGTCAGGACACTCTGGCGCTGCCGTACCACCACTCGGAGCAGGCGGTGGGGGGCTACGGAGCGGCGCAGCCCGGCAGGTTTTACGCACAGACCCTGAGCAGCTGCCCGTACGGCGGAGTGCGGTCGCCGCCGAGGAGCGCGGCCGGGCAGGGTTACATCCCCACGGCGGCAGGAGAGTTCCCCACGGGCGGTAAAGACGTGTACTCCTCCTCGTCTCCGGAGAATTACGCCGCCAGCTTTCAGCACGGCTACCAGCGGCCGCCTCTCTACCCTCTACCTGGGCTACAGGTGAGCGGGAAGACGCAGGCGCTGCTCAATAACTACCCGCTATGGGCCAAGTTCCACAAGTTCCAAACCGAGATGATAATCACCAAACAGGGCAGGTAAGTCTCACTTGATCACTCCAGAGCTTTTCTCTTTTTTTCTCTTATTCCCCCTCCCCTAACACCAGTAAAAACCCACAGACTAGACCACTCGTCTAGATCTGGTTTTGGCTGCGAAAAGGCTGAGAAATTACGCACCGCTGTCCTTTTGGGTTTTGCATATAATTTATGCTGCCAGTCTGCATGGCGAACACACACATCAACAGTTCAACTTGTGTTAATTTAACTTCAAAAAAACAAAACAAAACAAGAAAAAAAAGCAGCCTTTAAAGAATTAAAGAACATCTTGTGTCAGTGTCTGTGAGAGCAGGTCACAGGTCAGCGCTGTTTTGACTCCTGTTCACTACGGAAATCTGCAGGTATCACACCGACACTTCACTGATCAGCTGACAGCTTTGAGTTTGGAGTTGACAAGGTGATAATAGTGGTAATAGTGACCTCTGACCTCCATGACAATTTTGGGCACAATTAAGGTGGATTTTTTTACACTTTTGGTTTTTACGCACAATTTTGCTGCAGAGCTGAGTCACAAAGAGTTAAATTAACAAGAAACTTCCGCTTTTTTTATTTGCCAAAGTTAATTGAGTAGAATTTAAAAAACATGCAAATAATTTATTATAAAAACACATATTTTTGCTTTTCTAACTTTATGTTATGCAAATAAATAAAAAAAATCATCACATCGAAATTTTGCTTCAGGCTCAAGTTGCTGACGCGCCAGAGAAATGACGGTGGTGATGATGGAGACACCTGAGCTTGACCTCAGCGACCAGCGGGGTCTCCTTCAGTCTGACACACAGCAGGGGGTCACTCACTTACATTTGGATTATTATTTTTGCAGAGACATAAACTCACAGTTTTACTTTCAATTCACACTGGAAGCTGCTGTTTGTTACCGGGTAAACTGCTCTGCTTCCCCAATGCGCTTCAATAATAGAAGAAGGAGGAGAAGGGGGTAAAAACGTGTGATTTTAATATTTATTAGCTGGAAGAAAAAACAATCTGTGACAAACTTTCCTGTGACTGTGAGAATTTTTTAAAAACAAGAGGTGATAAAGAGATAAACTGTCTTTTTTTTTGATAATTAAAACCTCAGCGCTGTATCTCATGTCGGTGGCTTTTGGAAACGAGAGCGAAACTGAGATATAAACTGACAGGTAATATTAATATTATTAATAATAAATAACAACAGTGCAAGATGTCAAAAGTGTGGTGGCAGAGCTCTTGGGGGAGATTTATAGGAAGAGGGGGCGGAGTGGGGAGTGGAGGGGGTGGAGGTGAGATGGGTCAGCGAGCATTAAGACGCAGTCATCACGTCGATGGGGATTAATTCACTAATACGGCGCCTTGCTCGTGTTTGACAGAAGGTTTGAGGCCGCGGGTTTCTCATGGCGCGGATCTGTGCACGGAGCGCGAGCCGCTGTCACCGAGGAGGACACTGATATTTCCACTGACTTCACTCGGCTTGTCAGCTGCTGAGCACCGCAGCTTTTATTAAAGTGACACCAGATTTAAAAGAGAAAGAATGAAAGAAAAGGAAAAATTATAATTTACAAAACAAAACAACCAAAAAAAAAAAAAATCTCAGAATTAAAAAAAGGACAACCACCTTTTTTTCTTGTGTTTTCTCTAGTGTTTCTTCTAGCTCTTTAGCAGCTGCAGCAGGTTCCTGTCTCACTCAATTCCCCTTTGACCTGCAGAGTCTCATTGACTCTCTAGTTGACTCCTGGAGATACTACACCTGCTGCTGCCAGGGCTATTCTCATTCTCACTGCACTTTGATGACTTCATTTGAAGTTGGAAAGTAGTTTCTGCTGATTTAAAAAAAATTTTTTTTACCATAATTAAAAAATATTGCAGGCTGCCCTTAGCTCGGCTCCATTGTTGCATAAAGCACGCAGCGGATTTAAGATTTGAAGGCGTGCATTAGTTTTGTGAAGTTTTAGCAAAAGTAGAGAGAGTTTAATGTAGTTTGTGTTGTTAATTTGTGTTTTTATTGTGCTTCCAAGTGTGTGTGTGTGAGTGTGTGTGTGTGTTCTGTCACGTCACCAGCCCTGGCAGGATGCACTGTAAAGCAGAACAAAAAAAAAGTAGCTGTCTCATCTAATTAAACATTTCTTATCATTTTATCGTTTTTTCCATCTGTCTTCAAAGAAAAAGATAAGACATGACACACACACACACACAGAGAGACAGACACACACTTGCTAGACTTTTCAGTGCACAGCAGTGTTAAATACTACCACAATAATAACATGATCGGTGAAATGGGCGCGGAGGTGTTATCCTTCCACATGCAACAAAAAAGCAAAATTTTCATGTTGCGCAAAAACCACAAACCTCACATTACGAAAATGTCAAATCCTCCCAATGAAAATGGCATTTTTCTTTCTTTTTTTGTTTGTTTCTTTTTCACTTTTTTTATCTCAGGTCCCTCCCTGACCTGCACAGACGCAATAAGCGCTGAAGAAGCTGCACTATGATGGAGACTCTTTTCTTTCTTATTTTTTTTAAAACTTTAACAACATAACAAAAACTCCCTGAAGTGGAGGAAAGAAAAAGATGGTTTTTCAATATCAGAGAGGCAGAATCCTGAGTTCAGGCTCCCACTGCAATATTTTTTTAGAGAGGTATAAGTCTGAGGGTCTGCAATGTTCATCAAAACCCCGGTTTCTAGGAGAAAGGGTGAGAGGAGCTGCAGAGTGCAGAGCAGAGAGCAGGGTCAAACACCACCGAGCCTTTAGATGGCCACGCTGAGAAGCTGAGGCATCTTTGAAGTTCAGGAAGTCAGAGACTAGATTCTCTCTCTCTCTTTTTCTTTTTTTTTCTTCAGCCTGCACTAGATGTTGGCTGCACACACAGCACAGCCCCTACTGATCTCTTTAGAAGTTTTTTTTTGCTCGTGTATACCACACCTGGGCTTTGAAATCTGGAGACATTTTTATGGGTCTGAGGCAAAAAAGAGGAGGAGGAGGAGGAGGAAGGAGGAGGAGGAGGAAGAGGAGGAGGGGAGTGCGTGAATTCATCTACACTTCTCATGAGCTAAATTCAGATCACCACACTAGTTGATACAATTTCAGGGCCCAGTACACATGCACAGGCTGCGTTTTGACTATATAGCACAGTAAGGCAGAGTTCACCGAGGCTGCACACAACACAACACAACACAACACAACGTCGTGCAGCGTCGAGGCTGAAAGACATCATTTGACGTCCAACAAATCACTGGTAGAGAAACATGAAAACCGAAGCTTCTTAGATGCAAAATAATGGGATTTTCTAGTTTAGTAATAAAACTAAAAAAGTGACTAAAACTGAGAAGAGAAAGAGAAACTTTTTTTTTTTTACCTTATTCATTTCTCTGACCAATGTGCTGATCCTACACCTGGGGACTGAGTGCTGGGGTGAGTTCAGACATGAGTCAAGAGGAGAAACTTTTCCTTGCGGTGGTTTTTTGCGGGGACTTTTTTAATTTAATCTGGAAAATAACATATTATATATAGATTAATCAAAGAAAATCTTATCAGTGATCAAAGCTTCAAGTCAATCGGTCAATAAGCCACAGATAAAGCTCATCAAAGATCCGTCTGAATGCGCTGTGTACGTGTTCTAGGAAGGAGATAGGACTCAGTGGGTCTTACCATACAAATCAGCTTTCAGGAAAATAAAACGGAGCTCGACTTCAGCGTCAGAGGAATCATGCTCATGTGCTCTCTCTGCTCCACTGAGTCCACGAGGTGACACTTATCAGTCTGGTAGTTTTTCTTGAGAGGAAATCACTCTTTCATTTATTTGCCTCCCAAGAATAGAAGCTACTTAGAACAAAGTGCCGCCATGAGTCGAGTCGGTGAGGGGCAAGTTTCCTCCTCACCACAAAAAAAACAAAACACAGAATCAACATCACACAAATCAACATGAAGGACTGCAGCTGCTTCGTCGAATACAAAAGTGAAACATTCTCTACATTTATATAAACTTTATAAACAATCGAGTTTCTTTCCAGAGTAGGTTTGTGTCAGATATATCACTTCACATCACCAAGGAAATGAGAGAGAGTGGGTGTTTTCTCTCTATACGGTGGCTGCCACAGACCTTTCAGTACAGTGCTGCTGTGCATGTCACTGATCATCACCAAGTCAAAGAACTTCATTCACTATCATCAATCAACATTACAAGATGCTGTTTTTAGGAATGTTTGGAAGTCTTATGCATTAACTCTTTCTCTCTATCTATCTATCCATCTCTGTCTCTGTGTCTCTCTCTGAAAGCAGAAGTGCGACTATTTCAAGGTTTTGGCACTATGACTTGTTACTTCCTGTTCAGCTGTTTATGTGTTAATATGCAGCTTTTCGCAGAAACATCTTCTGCCAATATTCTTCAGACAGCTAAACAAGCACTTCCTCTACCATGTTATCACCTCCACTAATAAGTCAGCGGTGAACTCCACACACAGGCCACAGGCCCATTCCTACTGTTGTTGTTGCTCCACATTTGGTTTTAAGAGAGCGTTAATAAAAAACCTTGAGCCTGATAAGGACTGAAAAAACAGCCCTGCAGCAAAGCATTAGTTGATTTAAAAAAAAAATTTAATTACTAGTAACAAATCTCTTAAAAAACTAACAATTAATTGATCCGACTAACAGGTGTGTGTTTCCAAAGCCTCGTATATCTCACCCCTCTGAGCAATAGAGCTCCATTGACGTTCAGAAACTAATAGAAATACATCACTGCTGAACTGGGTGACATGTTTCCTTATTAACATGAGCACACAGACACACTGTAGTTGATTTTGACTCACCGTCTTGCTGCTGAAAGCACCGTTAGAGCACAAAATGTGAATTAAAATAGACTATTATTAATGCATCATTTACTATTAAGAAAAATGAATCTATATCCTTACTATATGAACAAGCAGCCACGTGGTGTTATGGACTGGCAGTCAGGCCTGGTTTTAGGGGTTTTCATAGGATTTGATGACGCTGCTGCTGATAATAAAATAGAATAACACCAGTCTTATCCTTTATGAGGCATGAAGAAGCATGAAACACGCGCTGCAGAAACGAAATTTCGACGTCTCCGGTGGCTGAATTTTCTGTGAAATAAGTCGGCACAGGGGCGAGCGTGCCTGCGTGTTGCAGAGTGCTTGTGTCCGGCAGCAGCTGTAGACTGGCATGTTTTCGTCACAGATGATCAAGCGTACACACGGTGACAAAAACTGGACCTGAACTCCTGTCCGGATGAATCAGCGGGTGCGCTCATGTAGAAAAGTCCTCTCCCTGGTGAATATCCAGTTCCTTTCCCTTTCTCTCCAGCCGCTGCCTTGCATCCCCAGGACAAACCCCTCCACCCCTCCACCCCTCCACCTCTCCCTCCCCTCACTCCACCCTCTGCTCTTTCCTTTTCCCCTTTCTCTAACCTCCGTTTCCCCCCCCGCGGTTTCCCCTCCCGCGCCCTCTGTCTACGCAAACCCAACCAACCCCCCCCTTCTTCTTCTTCTTCCTCCTCTCTCCCCAACATTCACTCAGTTTATTTTGATTTTTTTTTTTTTTTGCTTTTAAATGTCACCACCAGCGGTACTGTCTCTGTATTACTGGCTGGTTCACCACACTCATCTGTTTCTATGGTGTTTTGTCTGCAAAAAGACTACAGTTATGAGTATTCATGTGCGTATATACCTGGATTGGGCCGAGGGAGTGCCAGCCTTTTGTCATTACTGTCAAGTTTCCATTGAATCAGAGGTGGCACACTGGCAGGTTGGTTAGGGAGTCTGTCTGCTATAGCTGCAAGAGCTGCTGGTTTGATTCCCACTGGTGTCCAAGGCAAGGCAAGCCAGTCCACGAAATCTGTGCTCCAGCCAGTTGTGAAATCATCTGCTAAGAAAGAGCACACACACACTTCAGTTTTCCTTATAATTAAAGCCACATAAAACTAAAATAACACATGTGGAACTCTGTAGGTAGAAACTGCATCCTGCCACCGCCAACACCACACTGACAATACCTAAACGCCAACATGTGTTTTGTGTTTTTCAGCTTCTCTTGATGAACTCTGAACATAAAACCCGAGGCGCCGCCCCCACATGCAAATACCCCTCTGTGTTGTGTTTTCTATGGGTTCCCCCCTTTGTCAAGTACTGATTTCCTATAAAAGCTCTAGTATAAGTGAATCGACAATATCAGTAGAGCAAAAAAAAAAGAAAAGACGACAACTACTCATCCACTTTCTAGATCACTCTCGCAGCGTAGGTGGGTTCTTCTGCCATTGCTGAACAGCCGAGTTTCTGTTTTCACTTGTATTAAAACGCGGCAGTGGAAGAAGAGCCCTGTCACCTGTTCTTTGCGAGCCACTAAAGAGCTGCTGCCACGATTGTGTTTCACCCAGAACTATGATTGATTGTTAAACCGGACTCGCCATGTAGCCAGAAAGACCCAACTGGGACCGGGCGGAGAAGGGTTTTGTCTTACCACTGAAGGTTGAGGAGAAGGGTGTGTGTGTGTCTGTATGTGTGTGTGTGTGCTCAGTCCACAAGAATAAAGAGCCGCCATTGAAACGCACAAAACAGAATCTATATTCATGAATATTTTGGAGTTTGCATCACATAATTCAAGCATATCCGGTTTAATAAAATGAAAAAAACAAGGAGATAATGATTTCAATATAAGGAGGTAAAGATTTCAACAGCTTCGTTAATGTATGAGTGAATACACAAGTCGTATCGGTCGATCTGGGTATCGTTTCATTATCAGTGTGTAGATAACTGATTAAAAAATTTATTTCAAAAACTGTGCTCTGTAGTTTTGAGCCCTACTCAAATAGGAGGAAATAGTGAACAAGGGACTTTACTTTCAGCTGCAGTTTAATACAGATCTAGTGCAGAGGATGGGTGTGTGTATGTATGTGTGTTGTGTATATATGTGTGTGTGTGTGTGTGTGTGTGGTGGGGGGGGCTGAGTCAATATAAACTACACTGGTGGTGTGTGTTTATGGTAATGTTGGAACGTGTCATTTTGCACAACGACAGCGCTCTGTGGTACAGAGGAATAAAAACATGCATTATATTCAAGAAAAGATTAATTTTTTGTTATTTATTAGCAATAGGAAAAAAAAAAAGTAAAATTACCAGCCTTTAAATGTTGCCAAAAGAAAAGGGACATTATAAGAATGAACACAGACTAAATTATGAATTACATCAGCCAACATGTGATTAAATAGTACGTTTAGTGTTCGATACTCACACTGAAGGTGACAAACGCCCACAAAAGGAAAAAAACTGACGTAATATCTAGAGTAATGTTGTTAGTTTCGTATATTTAACTTATTTTTGTATTTACTGTTGAAGCAAAACTGTGTAGAAAGACACATAAACACTGTTGTAGGAGGAACGGGCCCTGCAGGTGTGCCACCAGTCTGCTGACAGACTGTAACCTCCGACACGTTGTCTCGCTGCTTTTTACACCGCTAAATGACCAAGTAGCTGCAGGGATGACACACTGAATATAAATGAGATGAATTTCCATCCAGACGTGACGATAGTTGTTGCAAGTTCAAGCCGAAGCAACACAACACTACACGTCGCTTCTCTGTCTTCTTATTCTTCTCTAGAAAATGGTTTATCAGACCAATGTATCTCTTTGTGGCGCTATATGTTGTTCTGTATCACAGTTTACAGCAGTGATCAAACTAACAATAGATCGTATCTTATTGCACCCACGCCAAAACATTTTAGGAATAGTGCAGAAAAGTGCATTTCTGATAAGAGGAGGTTTTTTTTCTTATTCTTTGTGTACACTCATTTCAGCCCTGAAATGTACACAACAAAGTCACCACCACTACCTTTCTTATCTTTATCACTCACTCTCTCTTAACAGATGCACGCAAACTCCTCACTGGGGGAAAAAAAAGCAAAGCATGTACTGTAGCTGTGCTGCAAAAAGTGCTACAACCAGGACATACAGAAGTAGAAAATAAAAACTCAATCACAGGGACGGGTTGGTTGGGTGTATTTGCTCCATAGCCTCGGGTGCTGTTAGCCAGTGTAAAACAGCTGGGCCAGAATGTCAAACATGTTGCCCTGATTTATTAACACCAACTACACTCTGGTGACCTCATATAGACCCAGACTGGAGCACAGATTCACATGTAGTTGTGTATTTACTCGACCAGACACACACACACACTTCACTGTCTTCTTATTTAAAGAAATAGTTTTTATGAGAAAGCACAAATTGATATAAAACCGCCAAAATAAAGTGAAGCCAGTCTAGCTTTGACTATAACATTCCCACTACTGAGTTTTAGTTTTAAAACACACCTTCTTTGTGGATATGAATTATATGAATTATAAATGTCACTCACCTTGTTGTCTTTTCTAATCGCAGCTGTTGCGCAGATAAATTGCGCAATGATTTTTAACGATAAAACCGACTTTTCTGCTCCTAGCTTGTAGAAGTAGCCATAGCGATAGTAGCTGTACTTCCTGTTTACACTGGTTTGCGCATGCCCAGTGTACGACGACGGTCACGTGATATGCGTTCCCGGAAGTGGAGCGAAAACGGTCGCTTTTACCTTTTAAAATAGTAAACTTACGGTAAATAAAAATGGAAAAATTGAGTACATTTAACTTAAATATTAGGATAATGAAACAAATAACTCAAAGAAATCCTCACGTTTTAAGTGGAAATTTAAATGGAAAAACGTAGTAGGCTAGTTTGGATGTAGCATTAGCTTAGCTTAAAATACAGGAAGTAGGTGAAAACAGCTAGCTCACCTCAATACATCCATGGCTCACCTTCATTTCTTTTCTTTTTCTTTTTATATTTCGGTGTTGGTAGGTGTTAATTTCTGAGCTTCTAGAGTTTTGTGTCCTCGACTCTAAAATATCTCAACAATTATTGATTGCCAAGGCATTTTGCACATTGGATTATGCTGTTTGTTGCTCTATAATGTAAGGTATGAGCTCCTACTCTACAGGGTTGATAAGACAGGAGCAGTAAGTGCTTCTCTGTGAGCACTACATGCACTTTACTGTATATATAACTATGCCACTGTAGCATGTCACAAATGTCCATCTGTCGTGGTACGTTTGTCGCTTTGTGTGTTCTGCGTCCATGTCTTATATTTGTGCATCTAATTTTTCCCTGTGTCTAACCCAGCCTCTCTCTCTCCCTCTCTCCCTCTCTCCCTCTCTCTCCTTCTCTGGGTTGAAGTGTCCGGGGAAAACCCTGAACTCCCGGTTACCCCGTCTCACTGAAGTCCTCTGTGATCAAAATGAGTTCAATATGTAAAGCTCCTGCAATCAGGAGCAGCTTCTAGAGCATCTTTTATTAACAGCAGCATTAAATATTCACCTACACTCTGTCTCCCCAGCTACCACACCTCCCTTTACTCTGATTCCTCAGCTGGTGAATGAACAAGAGAGGGTCTGGTTGTCAGGCGGTCCAAACGGGAATCACCTCCCTGCCTTACAACTTGCATCATTGTCCTTAAATAGCCTGGCACTTATTATATCTTCATTCACACACCAGAGCTATTAGTTCGTACAAATGAGGACAAACTGCACAAATGGAGCTAAATAATTCAACAGGAACCGTTGTGATAAATATGTCAGACTTAGTTTTGTCACTGTCACCTCGTTCCCTTTAATTTGCAGAATTGTGTGGATTACTTCCAAGGTTCCTGTGTTCATTAAATATACTTGTTGCAATTAACACTGCACCCTCTCATATGCTAAATC
This sequence comes from Trachurus trachurus, assembly GCF_905171665.1. Lineage (NCBI taxonomy): Eukaryota > Metazoa > Chordata > Actinopteri > Carangiformes > Carangidae > Trachurus > Trachurus trachurus. Next base: position 5,993,688 of record NC_139913.1, read on the forward strand.
CTGCAGAGTAAATATTTTGTGAGGATTGTATTTTTTTTTTCAGTATTGTCAATTTTTTCTTTTAAATTCAAACCAAGTGTACTACATTTAACAGCTGTCAACTTCTGTGTTCAGTGCCAAAAGCTTTTCACTGACACATAACTGTGTTAAAATTAAATGCAAATTAGATTTTTAAGAATGTAAATACAAGAGGAAGTCAGTGAACTTCCTCCAACATCTATATATCAATATATATCAGAGAAAATATAGAAATATGTGAACAAAAGTAGAATTAGATATCCCCAGATCAAATAAATCTGACCAGGGGTTGTATGTTTTTCTCTCTTGTGTGTTTATGCAGGAGGATGTTCCCATTTCTAAGCTTCAACATCAGTGTCTTGGAACCGTCCGCCCACTACAACGTCTACGTGGACGTGGTTCTGGCGGATCAGCACCACTGGAGGTACCAGGGCGGCAAGTGGGTCCAGTGTGGTAAAGCAGAAGGCAACATGCCAGGTACATTTCACTCAATAAAACTCACTGTCAGTCAGAATTATGATGCTAACAAAAAAAAGAGCGATGTCCATCTGATAACAAAGTGTTTCAGAGTTTATGTTGCAAAAGCTGACGCAAATAAAAATAGTCCTGATTCACTGACAGCAGCTCTTTTATCGCTACAATCACTTGAGTCTTTTAAATTGTGGAGTAATAAAAAAGCACAGCATGCTATTTGCAGTTGAAAACATCATATCAATTACCAGAAGGGTTCTTATTCCTCAATCTTTTACTGAGAATTTCAGACAAACACTATAGGTTTGCGTTCACTTACCGCCTGTGGCCATGAATTTAAATATTAAAAAAACATCCTCACATTTGTGTCTGTGGCTTCTAACAGCGAATTCTCACGCGAAAGTCGTTGACGATGAGCTGGAAATCCTGGTCAGTGAATGAGCTGGGTCTTCAGCTCAGTGCGTGCAAAATGGAAGATGTTGAGGAAGTGGTTGATTTAGCAATATTGTAGCAAACCTACATGCATACAGTAGGGAAACCAAGACGTGCATCATGATGCACAAGTATTGTTGTGAGAGGTTTCTGCGGACTCTCTGATATTTGGTTTGTGCTGTTTTTGAAGTCAGCAGCTTTGTCATGCGTTCTGCAGGGAGGATGCAGATGAAAAACTCATTTTTCCTGAACTTTTTCAACAATTACCGGTAGCCTTTTTTTTTTTCAGACACCTACTCAACTTTTATCTTGGATGCTCTGACTAAGCCTCAGATATATTTGCATTCACTAGTAAAATAAACATTGCAATTTGGCCCTTTTTAATTTTAATTTCAGCATCTTATACTGTATAGTGCAGTGCACATTGGATGCATTTTCACAGTCTAACATGTCAATTGGAGTCTGGATCAAGTTTCTGCTACATTAACATGTTTGCAGATTCAGAGCAGATGCATTTCAAGTTTGCGTGGGCTGAAAAAAAGTATTTTATTTTCTGCATTAAGTAAGCTACTTATCTGATGAACTGCTTTTTAAATGTGGTGTTGTGTTATTACTTTGAGGTGATCTAATTAGTCATCATTCGTGCTTCTTCCCATTATCTTCTGTCAATCTCTCATTTCTCCTACATCTGTAAAGACTCATCAGCAGCACATTTAACTCGTCTGTCCTCGACAGATCTCTGTTTACCTCTGCCTCCATCCACACCTCATGCTCCCTGTGCTGCCTTCCTGCATTCATTCATTCATTCATTATTTCCTGCTGTTCACACCTCAGAAGAAAAAGCAAAAGCAAGTCAACCAAGATGACATTTTGTGTGTGATTGATGATAGAAAAACCACAATTATCTAAATGAGAGAAAGTGCAAGGTGTTGTCACACATGTGCCAGGTGTTGTGGAAAGGTGACTGCTGATGTGCTACAGTTGTGGAAACTGTGGTGAAACAGCTTCTCTCAATTAGATTTAATAGTGCACTTATGTGGTGTGCTCATATAAGGTTAGCAGGTCATTGTGGTGAACACTGTGAAAAATCATGGTGCTGAGATTGATTCCTGCAAAAACAATGCTTAAAAGATAAAAGGGTTGGAAGCAAGATCATCTTCCTCTGCAGAAACCGTCACTTAAATGTTTTTTTTGTTTTTTAAATATGACAGAAGAGTGGTGTTTACATCCCACTCATTCGGCTGAATCAACCACATAAAAGTCGGCGGTGGTTGTGCCACAGAAAATTAGGGCAAATTGGTTCTTCTTTCTTTCTTTTCTTAAGTTTTTATTATTAATCATATAGGAAACGGTTCAAATTCATTCTCTTGTCTGTATATTAGCATTATATGGCAGGCGTTGGGAATTCTGTTGTCAAGAGTAAAAAAAAAGTGTTTTTTTCAGATCTGACAGGGAATATTTAACACTACACATCAGTTACAGATGTACATGTGGCTCATGATTTGCTTTTTTTTTTTTTTTTTTGCACTTGCAGGGAACAGGATGTACATGCACCCTGACTCCCCCAACACAGGAGCTCATTGGATGAGACAAGAGGTGTCGTTCAGCAAACTCAAGCTCACCAACAACAAGGGCAGCACCAACAATGTGGCACAGGTACAGTACTGTCCTTTTTACCTGCTCTCCTACTTTTTGTCTTAAATAGAAGAACCATATTAATTTTGTAGATGAAAATACAGGCACATACCTTCATAAAATGAATGCCATCATGAGCAATGACAGTCACCCACTCCATGCATTAGAGGTTTTTAGAAAAAGCACACACAGTGACAGGCTGATCTCACCAAGATGTAAGACAAAGAGGTACAGAAAATCTTTTCTGCTTGTGGCCATAAGACTTTTTAATGACCAATAGTGTGCAATAAGTTGTTTTTATCCCAATTAGTGTTTGTATTCATATAAATCAGTTTTATTTAATGGTTGTATCTAATGGTTGCTGTTTCCTTTTGTGTCTGTATGAATGCTGCTGCTCCGACACGATAATTTCCTTTACGGATTAATAAAGTATCTTGATTGATACAGATTCCATAAATTATCTAATGGCAAAAAAACATCCCAAATGGCATAAGCAGTATTATAGAGGAGGAGTACATGAGTGTTCAATTTCTGCATAATCTCTGATATATGTCATGTCAAAATGATTCATATTATGGGATGTGACAGTGGAAAAGTACTCTAAAATGGATGCATTGTAACTTTCCATCCTCACAGTTCCCCTCAGAGTCTCTGTCGTTTTCTATTAAAGGTAGAAATTTTCTCAACTCTTCTCCTCCTTCTCCTCTCCTCTCCAGATGATCGTGCTGCAGTCGCTCCACAAGTATCAACCTCGTCTTCACATCGTGGAGGTGAAGGAGGACGGCTCGGAGGATCCCTTCCTGTCGGCCAAAACTCAAACCTTCATCTTCCCGGAGACGCAGTTCATCGCCGTCACCGCTTATCAGAACGCAGATGTAAGTCAGTCAACAACAACCTCAACCTCAGCTCAGTTTTTCTGTCAATGTGTTTTCAGAGTTTGGAATTGTTATCGCTGTAAGTTACCGCCACTGACACGTAACCATAGCAACACCGTTTACACCCTGTGTTAAAAAAAAAACTAAAAAACATCATGATAAGAGAGTTAGAGTTCAATGATTTATGTCAGAGCTGTGTCTCAGAGAGAAGCTTTGGTTTATGCATGCATGCATCAAAAATGCATCCACACTAATTTACATTACCATAACCTACAGTACAGTAAGTGAGTGTCAACATGTGCCGTTAACTACACAGCAGCTCGGTTCAGCTGAGAGTCACCTCACCCCAGCTGACCTGAGAACTGCAGCTCAGCCCCCGCCTCCTAGTGTGTGTGCTATATATCTTTAACAGCTGTTCAGATACATTGTGTGAGAGACTCACACTCCCACTGTTTTTAATATGGTGTTGATTGCATCACTACATGTGTATGCGTCTGTGCGTTTGTGTTTCTCCTCCGCAACAACAGCAGCAACGACGACGAGTAGAAAGTGCATGTTAGTGTTATCCTCATTAATTATTAGTCAGTGAACTGAACTCCTCTCTTGTTGCTCACTCCTTCTCTTTTCCCCTATGCTTACATTCTCTCATTGCACTCCTCCTATTCCTCACGCAGATCACTCAGCTGAAAATAGACCATAACCCCTTCGCTAAAGGTTTCCGTGACAATTATGACACGTAAGTAATCAAAAAGAGAAACAAAGAAGATGTTATAGTGCCTGTTCTCTTCCCTCTGCTCTATGAGTTTACTATTTTGTTTTTTGTATGTTTTGCTATGTTGTTTTCCCCCTTGTATGTATATATTTATTGATTCTTAATTGTATTTTATAAGTTGTGTATTGTGTCTTGTGTTATACGTATGTCTGCGTCTACTGTATGATTGTATCTGTGTGTTGTGACTGTATTAGTTGTTTTTGTTCTACTTTTCCTTGATGACTCCAGGAAGAATAGCTATGCTAATGTGCTGGTGCTAATGGAGATCCAATAAATGAAATGAAATGAAGATATCTTGATATAAACCTTAGCAACTGTACTGTTCTTAAACGCTCTGTGTGCTCCCTGTGATATTAGAATATGCCATTACAGCTGTGCTCGAGTGTGCTGCAGTGACAGGGTGTGAGGGGCTGTGAGATGTTTGATAGATAGTTTGAGGTTTGGGCAGGAAATAACACCTTCTTTTTTTTCCTTTTCTTCTCACACTCTCTTCTCTTCCTCTTCCCCTCCTCCTCCTCCTCCTCCTACCTATAGGCTGTACGCTCCTCCCGACTCTGATCGCCTCACCCCCTCCCCCACAGAGAGCCAGCAGCTGCTGCCGGGGAGCTGCTACCCGCAGGGCTACCTCTCCGAGCAGTACATGAGCCCCCTGCCCCAGAGCCGCTTCTACGGCCGCGAGCCCATCGGCCTCGGCCAGCAGCACAAAGACCCGTCGTCCTCCAGCCCCAGCCCCCACAGCCGCTGGTACCTGCCCCCCCAGCAGGGCGTGGTGGGCCCCAACCGGCTGGAGTTCGCCTCTTCCTACGAGGGCGACTTCTCCGGAAACGGTTTCTACAAGCCCTTCCCCCTGCAGACGTCGGCCCACCACGCCCTCAGCTACTACCCCGAGCATCCTTTCGCCTCCACCAGCGTGTCCGTGTCGGGGGCGACTTCGGCAGCGGGATGGAGCACCAGCCGGCCCACCCCTCAGTACCTCAGCCACGCCAGCAAAACCGGCGGCCCCCCCACCCACCCCAGTCTGGGCTGGTTCAGACCCATATCGTCGTCTTCCTCCTCCTCGTCCTCCTCCACGTCGCCCGGCAACCACAGGCTGCACCCGCCGCCTCCCTCTTCCTCCTCCTCGCTCCTCGAGCCGCTGCCGCTGCTGCAGGACAAGCCCAAAGACAGTGTGGGGGGGGCAGCAGCAGCAGCAGCAGCAGTGGCGGCGGCGGTGGTGGTGGGGGGAGGAGGAGGAGGAGGAGGAGGAGGAGGAGAGGACGGTTGGCTGGAAACCTCGGTGAAATCAGCAGACTCTGCCGACTCGGGCCTGTTCGAGGGCAGCGTGGGGGCGGGCGACAACAAGAAGAGGAGAGTGTCGCCGTACACGTCCAGCACCGAAAACTCCCCGCCCCCGCGCAGCAGTGGTGGAGACATCTGCGAGAAGGACACCAACAGCAACGCAGACTACTATGGCTATTACACCCACTGAACTGAAGACCTCAACACAACAACGACAACAACATCGCCACAGTCTCTCTCTTCCCACCACCAGCGTCTTCCCACACTGCCCTCATGGACACGCAGCGGTCTGTCCAGTCCAGTCCGGCTCAGGTGCTGCTGCAGATAAGATACCAGAACCGCGCAAAACAGAAACATGCAAACCTCATCATCATCTACTGCCGCTCCACACACCAACCAACCAACCGCACGGTCCACACCAACACACACAACACACAGCACAGCGTGGCCGGCCTCTCTGTGAAGTGAAGTGAAGTTCCCTTTCAAAAGTGTCAAACGATTACAGGAGGAGGAGGAACTTTTCAAGGTTACTACTGTCAAACTCAAAGTGTTGAACAAACAGGGAGTGGATGTGACTGGGTGCCGCTTGCTGCCCCGGAGTCACATAAACACCCAACAGACACACGGACCTGTGACTTTACGCCTTTGAAACATCTGGAGATTTGAAAAAAACAAAAAAAACAAAACAAAAAAACATCTGCATATCTTTTTTGCTGACAGACGCCTGCAGGGATTGTCTGTTCTCTCTGCATCAAACACTCTCTCTGTCTCCTTCGCTCTCCATCTGTCTCTTCCTTCTCACACTCAGCCCTTCACACTTACTCTAAATATGCTCACGTTCATTTCCCCCCCTCCACCCCTCCCTCCTCCCCTGATCAATGTGAAGATGAAATTACATTTAACTCTCTGCAGCCTCCTCCTCCTCCTTTTCCTCCTCCTCCTCCGGATTCGGCACCAAGTCGTTCACAGCTGCAGCGCCCACTAGTGGCGGCTCAGTGCGGAGGCCCAGAGTGTCTGAGTGAGCCGGTGTCAGGGGGTTAAGAGAGCTTAGCAAAGCACATGCTCTGAAGTAAGGCCGCTAATCTGCCTCAACCCTGCGAGGACAATCTATTGCGTGTATTTTCTGTGTGTGTGTGAATGTGTAAGTGTGTGTGTGTGTGTTGCTGTTAAGTAAAATCAGCAAACATGGCAGAAACACCAACTGGAGGCATTCAAATCAAGGTTTCTATGAATTACTGATGCGGGATTATAGTTTACATTTACAACAGCAACACACTGCCCACCGGGGTCACTCACAGGGAGAAGCAAAGTCATCAAATCTGTGTCTAGTTACAGTTTTATGACCATGAAACGCTCGTTAATATGATAAAAAATCTAAAAAAGTTTGATCTGCTCATGATCCAAAATGAGCCAAACCTCAGAAACCAGATGTTTAAAGGGAGTCTACTTCATCAGAGCTGCACTGACTTGTCATTTAATCAATTAAAGAATTGATTATCTTTCATTTTTAAGCTGGTTTCAGGCTCAGATGTGAGGATTTGATAGTTTGTCTGACATGACAGTAAGCTCAACGTGTCTGAAGACATCACCTCAGGCCAGGAGGAAGTTTGAATGATCATAATTATAGCAACATTTTCTATTACCTATTATTTTATCAACACAATAACGAGATTCGATTATGGGATTAATCAATTATGGGAATAATGATGATGTTGTGCCTTTTCTGGGCTTCGTTTACAGTGTAACAGATCTCTTCAGTCTTCAGTGTGGACAACCTAAAGGTTCACTTGTGGAGGAATTTAAAAAAAAAATCACTTTAACTAATGTTTTGCCAGGAAAAAAAACAAACATTTGTCAACATATGTCCAACCTCCAGGATAAACACTTGTTTTCTCTTGTTTGTTTACATGAAAACTCCACAGGGCACCTTTACGTTTGGCTATGTATGTGTGAATTATTCAGCTCAAAATTATAAAATGTGAGGTCAACCTTTGGTAACACACAAAAAAAAAAGGAAACATGCGAGTGTGAGTGCGAGACGACATTCATCGTGTACATCCGTTCTAAGGTTTATCTCAACCAGCTTCATGTTTATTTAAAGTCACAGATGAGCAGACTGGCTGATGTTGTTGTGTTGTTTGTTGCCCGTAAAGTAAATCGAGGCCAGCAGCTCCACACACACACACACACACACACCGCCCGCTCTGATAGAGTCAAACAAGCATCACTGTAGAGAAAGAAAAAGGCTCAATCCTCTGCTACAATCAGTCGATTTGAAAACGCTTCTGTCACCATATGGCTCAATCAAACCGAGGATCAATAAGAGCATTGATAACAGAGCAGCTGGAAAACAGTATTGGCCGAGGGAAGTGTGCCAGCTCTAAACACAAACACACACCCACCACCACCACTACCACTACCACCGGTGCACATGAACCAGATTAGATTAGATGAGACCACAACTGGTGTAATCTATAAATATAATAAATGTCAGTGCATCAATAATTCATGCTCATTTAAAAAAAAAACAACAACAAAGTTTCTCACTGATCCTGGATCAGATCCTCACCCAGTTCTCTGCAGCAGAGTCTCAGCAGAGCAGCAGCAGTGGTAGTGAAAGTGGGTCATTCAGTGCAGCCAAACAGGTAAACAGACAAGGCACTGTCACCCTCAGACCTCCATGAACAGGAAGCACAAAGTGACCAGACAGACACTCTGAACCCCCCCACCACCTAACCACCCCCTCCCCACCACTACCACCACCAGTCCACTGTCCCATCATGTGGTGACACTGGTTGACAGAGGCCCGGCTCCCCCGGCCTGGTGACAGAAATGAAGAGTGAGGCCGCAGTCGGCGCTGATCAGAGATCTGCTCCTCATTCCTCACCAGGTGTGCTAATGGCCTCGGACAACACTGGGGGCGACAGGCAGCCAGTCAGAGGAGAAGGAGCAGGGTCACTGAAGTCTCCTCTATGGGAGAGACAGAGAGATGAAAAAATGATGAAAACAGTTTATAAATGTCTTGTGTTTACAGAAGAAAAAAGAAAATCACATTAAAGACCCAGTTTGATATTTTTGAGATGCTCTAAAAATGGAGCCAGAGCCAGTAGCTGCTAAGATTAGCATTAAAGCTACAAAATGCTAACCTAGTTTGCTCTCCAGAAGACAGAATGAGGCACATAAAATACGATAAATTGACAATTTTACACATGTGTTTTTGTACAGATCAAACAAACTCCATCTACTGTGTTAATCTGTGAGCTTTAGAGGTGTTGCTAGGCAGGATTCGTTACCTCCAGACAGACTTGTAGCTTCACCTTTGCCATACAGTTTCTAAAATTTCAAACAGTTCCTTCATATGAGCAGAAAACCTGAAATACATTATGGAACTAGATGCCAATAAGCATTTTTATACATATGAGTAAATAGAGCTAACAGCTTTGGGCGCCACTAAAAACTAAATTTGAGGGATATTATATTGTAAATTTTCTGAGTCTTAAACTAGAAAAATGACTCTAATGAAGCAGTCTCTGTCCTTGAACAAGCATTTAGACCATTAATGTTGAGAAATGAATTCATAAGGTATGAATTAGACAATTTTACCCTTTTATTTTGGTGCCTGGTCACTTTTTTGTGCCACTTTATGCAGGATCTAGGCTATCTCTTCTTTATATTGTAAAATCCTGGCCTTATTTCACATGTAGACCCTCTTTAGTCAAACTTTTCTTTTTACTGAGCCGATTTTAAATACAAGTGTTGTATGAAGGCTGGGACTTACACTGGAGTTGAAGATAATCAATAACATGATGCACATAAGATGTAAAAAAAAAAAAAAAAAAAGAATCTCTCCTCTGCAGCACTTGGTCTTAAAAATGATGTCGATGCAAAAAAGGGACAAACTGTGTGACAGTTCAGTCCTTTTACCTGAGCATTTAAATAATTTAAAGTTAAATGATGATGAAATGTTAATTTTATGCTGCAAAGAGAATGATGGATATATTGTATGATGAAAAATGAAAAATAATGTATGTTGCTTGTGTAACATTTCCAAAAGTTGTACCGTTTAATGTTTATGTTGACATCTGTCACAGAAAGATGACATCAATGATGATGATTCTTGATGAACCTTAGCTAATGAAGGTGAACAATGGACAATTCTTGTTTCAAGTGCAATTAATAGAAAGAAAAATACCGTTTAGATTTGAAGGTGGCATTTTAAAAACAAAAATGTCAGTTCATTATTTATTATATGTGCTGTGGTTTGTTGCGTGCTACTCTCAGTGACCCTGCACCTACAGGAGTGCAACATCTCACACCAAACAGCAGCAATGAAAGAGAAAAATGAAAAAGGAAAAGCTCTCACACGCCTCAGGAACGACCCCTGCTGGAAAATCTCAGCTATTACAACCTTACAACTTCAGCCAGTGACCCACAACTCCCTCCCTGCTGTTATGTTACCTCCATCTCCAGTGACTCTGTGTTTCCCCTGAACACACTGAAGACCATGTGTGTGTGTGTGAGAGAGAGAGAGAGAGAGAGAGAGAGAGAGAGAGAGAGAGAGAGAGAGAGAGAGAGAGAGAGAGAGTGTGTGTGGGAGATTCATTCATTTCCAGAGATTTTACTGTATAGTGTAGTAATAGAGGAGGGAAGTCCGGAGGGGAGCGAGCAAGCGAACGAGCAGGCTGAACAACAAGCATGTTTTTTTTGTTTTTTTTCGTGTGTGTGAATCATGTGCACAGTCTGTGTCAAGGGAGCAATAATCCTCCTTTGACTCTTTCATTGAGAGCTTATAAATTCAGAAACAAATAAGAGATGAAGAGTTCTGAGGGGGAAACTGTTATTTATTAAAGGTGGCTTAATTGTGTAATGTACTGTTGTTTTTTTATTCATGAAATTAAAGCTTACACATGACAAATCTCCACTGGTTTCATGTGTTCAGTGTGGGAAGACTTGTTATTTTCAAATTGTGCGTTAATAAATTAATCTAAATAAATACATTTGCACACAGTTGTGATATTAACAGTTTTAATGTACTGTATAAATACAGTATTTACATGTTTCCAACCAGTTGGATATTCTTCTTACTAGTAATGACATAAAAATACAATACATCATCCATTAAATCCTTTTTTTAAATATGTTTCTATTCTTTATTTTTATTCTTAAATAGTTCCCAAGTTCAAAAAAAAAAATGAAATAAAAAAAAATTAAAACATTAAACCTATGACCAAAATATTTAGACAGATACTGTCTTAAATGTTTTCCTCATTTAGGTCGGTGATGACGATCGTCTTCAGCATCGTACTCTCTTCTCAGTCACACCTGAAAGCCACAGGTACCAAGTCGGAGTAATTCATGTGCAATACGTCAGTACTGCCCCTCCCCCCTCCAAAAAAACAAAACAAAAAACAACTGAGCACAAATTTGATCCAACACAAACTTACTGAGGTGAATGCACCATGCACAGAGAGGACGGGTGATAATAAACATGCGATTACGAGTGTTATCATCATCTTGTAGGTTTATGTGGTGAGAAAAAAGCTGCTTATTAATTATATCTCCCTTTCTCTCCATTTTGATAATCATTAATCATTTCATTTATTGTAATATCGGTTCTGGTTCAAGCTTCTCAAACATGACGATTTGCTCCTTTTCCTTTGTTAAGTACTGAATGACATTAGGAGACATTATCTTGGGATATGGAAATTTGCAATGAGCATCTTTCACTATTTTGTGATTGAATAATTGAATTAAAAAAAAGTCATGTTAATTGATTTAAATGTTGCTGCAGCTCCTGAGGGAAATATTAAGCTGTTTACCTTGAAATTCTACTCACTGTTTGCTGCTGCATTCAATACTAAACTTTAAATGTGTGACTTAAAACAGGATCTGAAACTCAATATAAGCGATTGATGCTGCAAATACAGGTGGTAAATAAGATGTGTGATTTTAAAAATGTCGATTATAGCCACTTAAAAGTTCTTGTTCTCTTGATTGTGCTTCATTGGTGCATGTTCCTGTATGAATCTGCATTAAATCAAATTAGCACAGAAAACCAGTCAATCCAGGCCCCGACAGCCTGCAGCTGCAGCTGTGACTTCACGGTGCATCTACACAGTCAAACACCTGCAGCTGTAATAAAGCGGAGGACACGGTCTGACTGGATGTTCACAGACAGTACACTATAAGAACAACAGGCCTCGGTATCTAACCTGACAGAAAAATATAGTTTTCCATTTCAAGTCATTGGTTGCTGCTTCACACACAGTCTGTTTTCTGCATAAAAATTGTTGAAATTCTCAAAAGTATAAAGATATATGTATATATGTGGAGCGCAGTCTTCTAAAAAACTCCAAGTAGCTCGACAGGTGCATCCTCTGAGATTTAACAACCAGGTGCTGACGGTTCCCATGAGCCAGTCACGGGTGTGAGGAGGTGGAGGAGGAGGAGAAGAGCTCAGCAGCACCGTCTCCACTCTGCAGCCTCCTCAGAGCGGTTCATATATGCTGCTCAAAATATCCAGCACTGATATTTTTCAGTCTCTCTATCTTGTGTGTTTGTTGCTGCCGTCTCATCACCACAGCGTCACGTTCTCAGTCTTAGCGAAACCTGGATTCTCTCGGAGCTTCCAGTACATCCCGTTGGTCAACCACACGTCCCGTCCACAGGAGTCTTTGGCTTTCCTTCAGGAGAAACAGAAAATGATTGCATCAAAAATACTTTTACATTATTCAACATTTGCATTTGCAGATTTTTTTTCTACGTATGTAAGCTTGTTTTCATTTGTACCAATGAATGAGTTTCAATATGTATCTGTAGGAATGTAAAATACAGAGAAATGTACTTTGAAAATACTTTTTGATAATACACCAGAAGTTAAACTTCACTTAAAGTCCCTTCATAACAGTAAATAAATATACATGGTTTCTACCTCACTATCATAATCAGAATGAGTTTTGTTGTGATAATACTAATGAATGTTTTAAGCAGATAAGGGTATATTTTATTATTAATTTATCCATCCATTCATAAATAAGCATTTATATCAGCTTATTTCTACATTATACTCCATTATAAACATGTATATGCTGCTTATAAATTCTAGAAAACGACATAAAGTGAAGTGTGACTGTTAATTTAGTCATTTTTGTGCTCAATACTAGGTCAATTATGAGCAGTAAGAAAAAAAAAGATTATAATAAGAGTTGAATACAGTATATAAACACATTAATATGATCAAATATTGAGTGATCACATCAGAGTTAAGTTGGTAGTGTGACCTCTGACCTCAGCCTGTCTGCTTCAGGCTAACAGCTGGAGGCTACGTTAGCTGCTACTAGCACAGCATCGTTGTTTTTGTTTTGTGACTCCAACAGCATCATGGGAGTTTTATCAATAACAAAAGGCCATATAGTATATATAGATAGATATGGTGCTTATTTTATGGTCTTTATTATTATTGTCATCAATCATTATAGTATAGTGCTTTTGTTGAAACAATAATATATCACATTATATGTTCCTTTAAAGAGGATAAAATAAACTCACTTGAAAAATCGCGGGGCATGCTCTTCTCCCTTTCTGGCGAGTTCTTTCCTCCGCTCCCTCTGAATTCCTTCGATATCGTCTTTTTTTAAGTCTGCTTCTTCCACCTTTCCCTCCTCCAGCATTCTGTTCAAAGAGACAGTAACATCAGCTTAAATCTGCTTTTATTAATTTACCCACACGATAAAGGCTTCCTCCAGATGTGCTCACCTCTGGTCCGGGCGCAGGCGGCTGTCTGTGGGCGGCAGCAGAGGAACCAGCTCCTGGGTCAGTTCATTCAGCTCCATGGCGAAGGTGGAGAAGCCATAGTAGAGCAGGTAATCCTTTGGCTGTGTATCTGCGGGGTGACACAGGTTTCTCAGGTAAGTCGCTGCTGCTGCGGCACAAACATGACGCTGGGATTTATGCTGATTAGCAGTTTTGGCGAACGAGGAGCTCCGTTTAAAGCAGAGACTCTCGCTTCAGAGCCTAAGTACACCGACGAGTGACGCAGACGACTCCAAACAGAAAATTATACCATCACAAAGACGGATTAAAATGTGAAAGATAGCATTTAAAGGGATAGTTCAACATTTTGGCAAATGGCCCAGAGCGTTACGAGACAGAGTTGTTTTCGAGGTAAATACAGAGACTGCTTGATGAAAAACTGTCCCTGAAGGAAACGTGCATCAGCGGTTTGTAATAGCATTTTTACCTCCTTTTTGAGATACTTTCTAATGTAATTATAAAATCAAGTTCTTTTGCATTTAAACCACCTAAGACACCTAACCTTCTGCTTTCCCAGACTTCCTTCTGTAATTTGTGAATTCAAGTTCCTTTACACTTAACCATCTGTGATGCCCAACTTCCAACTTCCTAATTCACACTCAAACCCCTTTGTATTTTAAATTGTATCTCTTGACTCCATACCTCGGGAGACCGGTGACGATACCTTCAAAGGCGAAGGTGTGAAAAGACAATCAAGGAAGGGGCCGGCCAAAGAACACAAACACACCCCAGAAGTGGACCTTCCCTCAGCTATAAATGTATAGGTTTTCCCCATGTTCAGGGTCTTTCTTCATCTTGAACCGCTCGCATGTTGATTGACCTTTTCTTTGCAAAGGAAATAAAACATTGTCGGCCGGCAAGTCTCTATTTCATTTTTCACCAGCAACAGCAGAGAATTTCCATGACAGGTTTTGCATGAATTTACCTCTAAAACAACTCTGTCTGGTAACGTTCTGTTATTATCTCATAGCGTGGTGAATGTGCAGGTCACAACTTGTCCAGAGCATTTTGGAGTTGTTGGATTGTGTATTTGATGAGTTTGATGAGGGAAACCAAGCTCTGAGCAGCTTGCGGCTCTGCTCCACTGTTCTAAAAATAGCTTGCACCAACAATTAAAGGTAACAAACCTACTGCTATGACTATAGGGATCATGGCAATGGGTCAATTTGCCAAAATGTTGAATTATCCCTTTAAGATGAAAGCATCTCAAGTTAAAATGTCAATCATGTTACTAAAATGTCTTGTTTTGGTTGTTCATTCACTCACTTGGCTTCCACACACACTTCGGCGTCGGCAGAGTGTCACAGAAGATGCCTTCATGCCACAGGCCTCCGAACCGGTGAATCACACTCCCGCTCTGGTCCAGCACCGTCCCCTGCACCTCGTTCTTGTTCGTGTCTGAGCCCCAGTAACGAGACTGCAACAAAAAAAAAAAACTTTCTTAGGAAAATCTGCCACTTGCAAACCAAATAATAATAAGTAGAAGAAAAGCAGCGTTTAAAATGTGTGACTCACCTTGACGAAGGTGATCTTGCAGGTGCACGCGTTGCTTTTCAGGTTTCGGATGGTGACCTCGCCGTAGTGCTCCAGGTAGCGCTGCTGACTGAGGACGTTGTGGATGCAGGTCACCACTTTGTTCCACTCGTAGTGGTCTCCGTACCTGCATACAAGCATCACAGTTCAGGAGATGTAGTTAACACTGAGCCAGTTCATCAGTAAACAAAGAAATAGACAACTATTTTGAAGTATTATCAGGTAAAAACGACAAAAGTTCTCTGGATTCAGCTTCTCTCAGGGGAAGAATCATAGTTTTCCTGTATTTTATATCATTGCAAACTGCTAATTTGACAAAATGAGCCATTTTGAATTGAATTGAATTGAATTGAATAAAAGGACATCAACTTCTATTTTGAGAAAAGGCAACAGATATTTGTCACTATTTTATGGCATTTTTTGGACATCAGACAGTAATTAACAAACAAATCCACGATGGAAAACAAATACTAGTTTGGCTGCAGGTGTCTAATGTTTAAGGTGAAAACCATTCAGCTACAATGTCCCTTCTGTTTTACGGATTCAGTTCATTATTCTATTAGTTTTTATGAACTTTCTGTCACACGCTGACATGACAGCACCTTCATTATGTTGTTAGTTATTACATCACATCATTATATATGATCAATCAAATGCAGAAGCGCGAGCAACATCTGGACAGATGGTTGGAAGGTGGTGATATTCATGTCTCATTGCTCCCAGCTCGTCTCTAATGGACAATTACGGACTTCATCATTTCTCATGAGGAATGAGCCTCAGTCACAGGTAACGGTCCAGAGTCGCGCCTCATCTGACACAGACTCTGGAGTAAAATTTGCAAATTCAAATTGGGACCGGTGAGAATAAAGTCGGACCGTTTACCTCGGCAGAGTCACGTTCACCATCCCTGTCGGCAGGATCTCCAGAGACTTCCCCCAGAATTTGTTTTTCCATCGCTGGTCTGGAGAAAAATACAAACAAATGGCGATGACGATGATATAAAACAGATGTTTTATGGATAAGACAGATGTTTGGTGTGATAAGAGCCTCACCTTGCCAAAAGGAGTAGTTGGGTGAGTCTGCGTGGCAGGCGGAGATGGGCGGGTGGTGGCAGACCTGGTGTGGATGAACAGAAGAGTCACATCTTTTTGTCGAACTCAGGAATTAGCTTTTTTTATTACTGTGAGATCACATGTGACAGGTTCTTTCCTGAAAAGTAGCTTGAATACATTTCTGAACAACCTCTTATATTGATACATATAGAAATTTGAAAATAATTACAAAGACTAAAGATGATTTAATGGGTCAATTTCATCTTTAACTCAGTTTATTGTGCATTTTATGCTTTTTTTGGCAAATGGATTAGATTAAAAGACAAATATGCAAAAATGCTACAGGATCTACATCTGCTATTCCCACTATGTCAGTATTTCATCTTTTAAATATCACTGTTATTAACACTGGATATATTGTGACAGTGCTACAATATTAGAAATTGCTGCAAAACATAAAACAAACAGCTGTTTTTCAGTGATTAAATGTTGAGTCAGTGACACCTGTTAAATTCATGAGTTTTTACATTATTCTTCTGTTTTATTCTCATTATTAATTGAAATAGATTCTGTTTTTGTTTTATTGTTCGGACCTATTGAAGTTTAAGTTTTTAAAGTGTCCTACAAGTAAATATGATCATGATGTTGGGCAGAAATCACATCACAACTACTGTCCAAGAAATTAACTGCTTTCCTGAAGACTGATGTTTAATTATTTCCCCTTAATTGCCATCACTCCTAAATAAATGGCTGAAGCATTTGTCGTCCCTTTATGATTTGTTATTACAGCCATAAATCACTCCACAGCTCTGAGCAGCTCAATTAAACCACTGACTCATTCATCTAAATTCACCACAAGGGGATTATGTGTTATGGCAGCTAATTCCTCATCATCTTTTTCTTTTAAAAAGCAGGTCAGATTTAATGGAGCTCGGCGGTCGGTTGTGACGGTGGTGAAGTTTTTCCTTCGGTTACCTGCTCACTGATGAAGTGGAAGCCTCGGTCGTCCCTGAGGCACTCGTACGTCTCCCCCAGCACCGGGTTAAAGGGCTTGTAGCGGTTCCTGAACGTCGCCGTGGAGTAACCAGAGATAGCGAAGGCAGCAATGTAAACCTGCAGGTAATAAAAACAAAAAAAGAACGATAAAATGATGAAGTGAAGTTTTAATGCCAAGCAAATCTTATAGATGAGCTCTGAAGTGTATTGGTCACATTTTCCTAGTGTGTATATTGAGCGATTACATTTTATTTTGTATTTTTCTTGTTCTCTGGGCAACAAATTGAATCAAAGGCAACTGGGGAGACGTTTCGCCTCTTATCCAATGTATTTAACCTCACAGAGGTTAAATACCCGAGTCTTACTCCACTGTTTGTCAGACTAGTGTATCACAAACTGATGAAGCCCCTTGGATAAGAGGTGAAACGTCTGCCTAGACAACTACAAGACCAGTTGTCATCTCATTCATCGTTATCTCTGGGCAACAAATTGAATCGAATATCCACAGACATATTTTTCTTGTGTTTTTTATGCTGTAACTCCAAATTTGGGATGATCCAATCAGTGAATACACAGATTTATTATCAGGTCTTTAACAGCAACATTGTACCACGTGTGCAGGCTTCTGCCGAAACGCATGGGCTGTAACCCACTCAAATGTTTTATTCGATACAGCCATTGTACAAATAAAGGCTTTTTATATTATTGAAGAAGAGTGCCTTGGATTTTCCTTTATTGCACCACATGTGTTTGACAATATAAAGACAACAGTGTGTGTTGTATGTTTGTGCAGCCTCACCATCCTCTGGTAGGGGTCCGGTGTGTTGCTGGCCGTGTCCAGCAGCTCGCTGTACTCCAGCTCCTCACACAGCCGCTGCAGCAGGTTCACCGGCTCGTTCAGAGCGGCCGGCATCGACACCCGCGCCAAGTCTTTACCTGAGGAGGAAGACGAGCAGGTGAGCCTCAGGAGGAAGGTGCAGAGTGGTGAGATGTTATATCAGTAACAGGTGTTTCAGTGCAGCGGGTGCTTACCTATGTTGTTGTAGAGGATGGCCATGAGCCCCACGTGGCTGTTGTCTGGACAGGAAGCCGGGAGCGTGCGACGCCCAGTGCTCTTGGGGACGACGCTGTTAGGAGACTTTGAAATGCTCGCACGGTACTGACGAGTGGCCGATGCTGTGATATAGTAGGTGACAGGAAATCATTTCAATTATTCAGAACAGAGACTCACAAGAGTCCTTAAAGGTCCAGGGTGTAATATTTGTCAAGGTTTACTAGCAAAATCTGAATATACTACCAATGAATATATTTGTATAAGTGTATAATTGCTATAAAATAAAATCTGCTTGGTTTTCATAGCCTTATAATTCTTCTTATATATATATACATATAGCAAGGGTCTTACTTAGAGAGAGTCACCATCTTACGCCACCATGTTTGTACGAAATGGATGGAAAATCCAGCCAACCAGAGAGCATGTTTCAAGAGTTTCACGTTCATGAATAAACAATACAATTATTTAATAGATAAATAATAGAATAAGAATGCTAGATGTCACCGTTTTCCCCTCATTTTAACACACTGGTAGCCTGACAAGCCAGACTATATCATTAACATGTCTAGTCTGGCAACGACCGGTAGACCTCGGCTCAATCCAGGGGGCGGGATGAAGGCGGGATGAAGGCTGTCTTTCAAACTGCCTCTGCACGCAATAGGGTAGCACTACGACTAATCAGAGCAAAGAGCAGGATGACGTAGATTAAACTTCCCATATCCCGTTGGCAAAACACCAAATACATCCTTCCTCGAAATGAATGACTTCAGTGCAGTTTCTTGCTCAACTTTTAAAGAAAATGACAAGTTTAATTCTTTCAAAGTTGATGCCAACGCCGATTCAAACGATTCCTTTGCCAAAGCCATCATGTTTTTCACCGTCGCAAGTATGTCGTCATCGCGTTAAGCCGCCCAACGACTCTCTCAACAGATAGAGCGCTGTGATTGGTGAACACAAGCGGTGTTTGAGACTCAAAAAGTTCCTATGGCTCGTTTCTAGACTGACCTGCGGAGCAAATATATTTGCTGCCGCTAGGGTGCAGCTAGATTTCTAGGCTAACACACTGGACCTTTAAGGACAAAAAGTGTCATGGACGAACTATGCGTGCGTGCACCCACCGTGTCCTTCCTCTGGCTCTGAGTTGGAGGTGGTCCCGTCACTGAGTCCTGATTCGTCAGACACCTCGGAGGAGCTGCCGCAGAGGACGTCGTCACTGGCGTCGAAATACTCCGCCGCTGAATCTGCCACCGAGGGAGGCCCGTTGGATGAATGCCTCCCTGCCGCGGGCTAAGGAGACAAAGGCATACATTTAAAAAACAAAAACAAAATAAAAAACACTTGTCAGAGACTCCACATGACAGGTGCAGCATGAATCTTACCGGGGCTAATGTGTTCGGCTGGTGGATGTTGTTTGAATCCCAGACTTCTTGTAATTTGTGCCTCTCCTGGGCCAGAGTCTCATGAACAGTCTTCAGGGATGCGAGCACTGAGGGGCAATAAGAGGACAAACCACACGTATTTAATTACTAAAATATGCAGTGTAGCCTACTCATATTTTTTTTTCGCTTTTCTTTCATTGTCCTTAGCCCTGATCCCTCCAGCGTGCATGTGCATGTATCCGTCTTACTGACCTCGTAGCGACATGGCGCAGATGTCCTGCTGGATCTTCTTGCCCTCGGGCGATGCGACGGTGGGAGGGGACAGCTGAGTGTAAACGTAGTCGGGGATGGACGGGACCGACGCTCCGAGGTGAGACGAGCTGTTCAGGTGACTGGAGGACAGCTGGGAGGTGAACAGAGGAGGAGGGAAGAGGATCGATTCTCTGGTTAATTTAAGATTTTTCCAACTTATCTGTCAGAAAGGTGTCAGAGCTGCATTTTACAATCCAGCAAGGTTTTGACCCTCAGCATTTATACTTGTTACCACTGTCTACATATTTGGACTAGACTATCATACACTGTTTTATGGATGTTATAATACAACTATTTACTTTCTTGTCCAGACTTGCACACTAAACAGTAACTGCAGAACTTTTCTTCAATATCAGAGTAACCAAGTGCTAATTATCTGTAAATCCATTCAGGCTGTTAACAGTGAATTCGGCTCACTTCATTTTTCCAAATTGTGAACAAATAAAGTTGTATGCTAATCCAGGGGAAAGTTAAAGGAGAATTCCGGTCATTTTCTAAATAACGCTCTACAGCTCTAGGTCCCCAAATGCTACCATAGGAAGAGACCCGAGAAAAATATGTGCAGCCCGGACCTAACTCTCCTCCTGCTAGCTGCGCAACATTGCAGTTAAACAACGAAGTAATGGGGGCAGAACTTGTGTGCTGAACGCTGCAGAAATTATAAACAAATTGAATTGAACCTAAATAAAACAGAGCCGTCATTAAAATAATCATCGTTCGTTGCATCTGTGCTTTTTCTGCAACAACAAGTCCAGATCACTGTGTGCGAGCGGCCGGTCTGTGTGCTGTAATATCATTACACTAATCTCATCAGGGACTTATTTACACATTGAACTTCAGGTTGACTAACGTTTCACAGCCCTGCAGCTTTTCTGTCCTACCGACTGTGTTCATTTGGTTATTTTAATGTTTAAATCAAGACTACGTTTGCAGAGCAGAACAGAAAAGCGAAGCAGAGCCAGGAAACCTACACATCTAAACTAAACACAGGTTTACATGGCTGATCTATTGACTCACTCATTCTACAAAATCAGAAACATTTCATGTCTACGCTCAAACATGTTTTTGGACGTTGAATAAATCAGAGTTTAATCCACCAGATAGAAACAAAAACACAAACACCATCATCCAGTGAAAATTACACAAAACACATTTACCATTACAAATGTTAAAAAAAACTATTATTCATAATTTGAAATATGCAGCAGTGAATATGTTTTTTTGTTTGTTTTTTTAGGAATCAAGTTGTTTCATGTTTGATGTCAATTGGCGACTCACCGATTTAGTAATCCCACGAATAGGCTTTGGATTAGAGAAAAGCCCCAAAATGTTATAGAAAGGTTGGGATGTCAAATTACTTAGACCCAGTAATTACCAGCAATCAAAGACCAATTAGTATCAAAGTCAAATGTATGTAAAGAAAATTAGTGTAAAATAAAAAATCATATTATCCGTAGCGTTCAGCCTGCCCAAGCCGTTCTTACCATTCCCAAGGCCTCCACCCGGGACAGTGTGCGGGAGTGGCCCCACATCTTCCCCGACTTTGACTTCTTCGGCTTCTCAAGTGAGAGGTTCTGCAAAAAGAAAAGAAAAAAAAGAAATAATCACACTATAAAAAGTTTAGTTTGTGGTACATTGACCGTTTCAGACCCCTCGGGCCTCGGCTCCACCTGTATGCTGATGATCCGCTGCAGGTCTCCGTTGGTGAAAGCCTGGCCCACCTCCAGCGCCTGCAGCCTCTGGATTAAGCGGTTTAGCTCGGAGAGGTCCAAGTGGCACCGGTTCAGCTCTGCAAGAAAAACCATGAGAGGTTTAATCTTCTGTTACTTGTACTCTGAGTAGATGATGGGACGGATAAAAGCTTCCTACGCCGTGCTATTGATCACAGTCACAGAGTGTTACATATACAGTATATATACCTTGGACACAGAGATCTGGGTCGTGACTTTGCTGCAGCCAGGCCGACACTTTGCTGTTCACGCCCGTGTTAGCTGAGGGCAGCATCCCTGAGGGTCCAGGGGGATCTGTCCCTGCTGTAGAGCTCTGTTAACACGAACACAAACATACAGCTACTGTAAGTAGTAACTTTGATTCACTTCTAAAAAGACGTTTAAAGGGATACGCCAACATCTCCCGAGTCCATGACAAGCAGATAGACACCATCCTTTCGACTGTGCATGCAGTAACGAGGGAGATAGAGCCGTATCGCCCGTAATTAGCTTAGCTCAAACGCTGGAAGTGTATCGGTGGTGTTAGCCTGCCTCCCTAAAGTCATCAGAGACACTCTTCAGCAACTCTAAACGGAAACCGGCGGGCCGATCTTCATCTCAGAGCTGACAAAACTCTCCGGTAAGGCATCTTGAGCGGTCAAATGCCGGTAACGGGACGAGATCGGTCAAAACGGAGGGTTCAAGCAAAGACGGTTTATTTTGGTTCAAGCTAGCTACATCGAGGGTAGGTTAGCTTCCTATTTCAAAGTAAAAGCACTTCTGTATGTAAAGGGCAACGGGTGTTTTATTTTGTGAAAATAACCGGAAGTAACCGGAAGTGCGTTGGTCACAACTGCTAGCTTGAGTAGCGCTGAATTTGTCAGAACAAAATTGTAAACAGCTGCTATTTAGACAAGTTAAGGACACACTGCTGATCTAAACGGCTACTTTCTCGCCTAAAAATGTTGATAAAGTGATATATTTACAGAGTTTAGAGCTAAAATGAATTCAGCTTCTGACTGCTGATTTCGGCTCAGGTAGGAGGCAGGCTAACACTGCCTATACACTTCCAGTGTTTGAGCTAAGCTAATTACGGGCGATACGGCTCTATCTCCCTCGTTACTGCACGCACAGTCGAAAGGATGGTGTCTATCTGCTTGTCATGGACTCGGGAATGAGGCAAGACATGAAAAAAAAATGTTGGCATATCACTTTAACTTCACTCTTTTTATCCAATAGCCTACTCACCATATCTCCGTTCCTCTGAGCCTCTCCGGCCCCCACGCTGTGGGACAGAGTCTGGATGAAGCCGCTGTTGACGTGAGCCGCCTCGTTTTTCTTGAACAAGCGGTGAGCCTGGAGCTTGGTCACCCAGATGTAGAAGAGTTCGTGGCTCTTTGCCTTGGTGAGAGAAGAGAAGAGAAGTCATGTATGTATGTATGCATGCAGCGGCTCCTCTGTCTCTTTCACCTGAAGCCACGCTGCTCATCTCATCATCACCATCGTTTTACCTTCATGTGATAGAGGATGTCGCCTGCGTCCAGATCGATGCGGTTTGACTTCTTATTTATCGACATCACAGCGAGGCTGACGTCCAGGGAGCCCTGGACTCGTCCCCTGGAGACCTAGAGAAGAAAAAATAGATGTGTCCAACGGTTTTCAAAGATAAAATCCTGTCAGAAAATATTGGGGCTGCCCCCGACCAAAGATTTTCTTGGTCGACCAGTAGTCGTCATTTATGGCGATTAGTCGACTAACCCCCCGATAACATCTGTAATCACATCGGAAAAAAGCCATGCTGTGTAAAAAAAAACAAGCGAGTGAGTGTCACGACTTCCTGAATCTGGCCCTTCAAATTAAAAGCCCTATAGCCTTTCATATACAGTTCAGTCTTGTTGATTTTGACTTAATTTTGACAAGACACGGCTCCAAATGTTTCTTTTTCTTTCCTGCGACCAATCGACCAATGAAATGTTGGTCGGCTAATGACGACTATTTGGGGGCAGCCCTAGAAAATGTTGTGTTCACTTACATCTTGTTGATTTTTGCAGTAGCGCAAGATCCCGGCCTCCAGGACAAAGTATCGCTGAGAAAGAGAGAGAGAGAGCAATCAAATATTATAAGTAACTATTATTTTTATCATTCTAAAAAGCAAATGTGGAATAAAAGGTAACAGATTCCATCTTCCTCTCACCTTGTGCCACCCTTTGAGTGGCCACTTCCTCCTCTTGAGCAGATATCCTTCACAGATCCCCGGGGTCGCCATGTCCTGAGGGTTGTCGCCCGCTGAGTTCATCTCCACATGAAGGTCGTCGATCACTTCCCAATCTTTGATTATCTGTACATAGCAAAGTAGCAGGAGAAACAGTCTTCTTCTTTGTTATATCGTAACGTGACGACGACACGAGATACGTGCTCATTGTTCTCTCAAATATCTTGATTCATCGTTTAATCTATAAAATATCAGACGTATATCGGTAATTGTCAAACTGCATGTTTGATATGACAAATCAGTGATTAATGAGTGAAATACCTTGATTGATAACCCCCTACAACCTTTATCAGTGGCATCCAGAGGCTCAGAGCTTATCTGAGCTTTTTGCATAAAAGCTCAGATAAGAAGGCCTGATGTTTTCTTTTATTAGTCGATGACTGATTGTGACACATCTATAAAGTGGAATTATTTGTTATTTCTGGTAAATTCTGTGTATTTTTCTCCACCAGCCTGTCTGTTATGACAATACAGTGAGCAGCCAGACGATGCGAAGACACTGACATTTGCATCACTATTCACTATTTCTGTCGTGGTTTCTAGAGTAATTTACTGATTAATCGATAAGGAAAATAACTGTCAGTTCAGTTGCAGCCTTGTGTGTGTGCATGCTGCAGATATTCATGACACAGGCATCGAGGCATCTTTTTTTTTATCTTATCTTTCAGATTAATAACCAAAGCGTCTGTTTCTGTCTCCAATCTCTGTGGTTTCGTACAAAACAAGCAGAGACAGTCACGGTAAAAAAACAGAGGAGCTGAAACTGAGCAGAAGTCAGATGTTATTCTGGGTCTTGTTGTGGTGAGGGTGTGTCGTCAAAGGAAGGAAGACCCCATCTCTCCGCTCCGCCACCAGCTTTGTTTTGTTGTGCTGTTTTTTTTTTTAAATGATTGAGAAATCATCACCACTGGTTTCACAACAGACGTGAGAACCAACACCAGAACCAGACAAACAATAATAATGTCGACACACCTGTACGTTGTGTGTGTGTGTGACTGACCTGTCTGGAGTGACGGGACGACAGCGTGCTGCTGCTGCGAGAGTGCGGCGGCTTGTTCCAGCTGGGTGAGGTTTTCTCCAGGCCGCTCGCCAGCGACTGGCTGCGGTTCAGTGACGAGCCGTAAGAGTCCATTTCACACAGCAGCTCTCAGACTCCTGCACCCGGGCTGACGAGACAGGGCCGCTGCAAACCACCGAAAGACCCCTGTCAACGGGAAAAAGGACCAGTGGGTCAGAGCGAAATACGAAAAACACATCAGGTGGAACGATTGATCAAATATTTGCAGTTTCCAACTTCTAAAATGACAGGATTTTATGATTTTCTCTTTCAGATATGATAATAAACTGAATATTTGGGGGTTTTCAACTGTTTCTCGAGCAAAACAAGACACTTGAAGGCAACAGGAAGTTACACGTCAGACTTTTGTCCCTGTTGTAACGTAATTAAATGATAAACTGACTGGCAGAACATATATTTTCAAGCACATACAGTCAAATGTGGAGAATCTCTCCGTCACTGCAATTACACTTTATCTATTAATTGAATACCTTATTAAATTGATGGTTTAATGAGCCGTTTAGACTGTAAATATTAGAAAACTAAAACAGTCCAACCTTTTATCTTTATATGGATAATCCTTGTGAACATATTTGCTTTACCTGGCCAACTGTTCTAAAGGGAAATGATAAAGTATTCAGAAAAATGGCCGCTTGAACGTGTACATCAGCTGATGAAGAGCATGTGAATTGATAGAAAGCCCCTCAATATATATTGAGAGGGCTTCTCACAACAACTTTTTTCAACAAAGACATTCAATTTTCAATGATATAAAAGAGAGAAAAGCAGAACACCTGTCATTAACACCTGATAAATGACTTGTTGTGGCTTCTGAACATAAATAAAACATGGGCCTGCTGCATGAACCAAAAACGGCAGCTGTGCACTGGAGTCAGATCGTAATCTGACATGTTTCCACTGAGTTAGTTTCCTTTATGAAGATAGCTGCTGCTCGGTGCCACATCGCTGAGGCCAAAGTGAAAGTGTTAAAGAGCCACAGAGCAGAGGAGGATGAGGAGGAGGAGGATGAGGAAGAGGAGAGAGGACTCTGTGTAATCCAGTTACCTAACAGAGGTGAGGAGCTGAGCTGCAGGTTCAAGCCTGTGATGCCATAATTTAATGTTACCTGGATGTGGTTCAGTCTATCCTGGACCCGGATCCTCATCCAGATCACTCTGGATCTTAAACGTCACAGGAAAACAAAATTCCTGCCAAACTCTGAGATAAATTGTTGTTTGGCTCCAGATTATCATACGAGGGCGACTCTGGGCTTTGAGGTCGAACGTTACGTGTGTCATAAAAACAAACACGTAAGAGAAAAGAAGCTGGAAATGTAGGATTTGAGCACAGTTTGTCCTTTGTATCTTGTCATTCTCTCTGAAACTGTGTCACTAAATAATCTCAGATTTTGAACAGAGGTGGATCAACATCCTATAACAGGCTTCAATTTAATACAACAGCCCTGCAACAAAACTATGTCATGAGTTTATCAGAGAGACACAATTGTTGCATGTTTAAAAATGAAATAGTTATAATAATACGCATTAAAAGTGGCTCTTTCTTTGCATAATTGAACTAAATACAAAGATTTTCATGAAAAGCTAGACAATAATATAACAAAAGCAACAAAAACCCATTAGAAATCAATGCAGCTTCCTCTCATGTGCGATACTGTGTGGTTTGCACATGGTGGTGTAACGTCTCTGTGACAGCGTGGGCCAGCACCGCCTGCAGCGAGCGGATTACCAACCTCTGCTTAATTGGTTTTTCAAGGGGATGTTTATAGCAACTTGTCACTGGGACCTGAAGCAACAAGCTCCCAGAGCAGAGAGTCAGCCACACCACAAACATCAGAACGTGCAGAGACGAGACGTCCACTACCACCGTCACCACAGCAGGACACAACGGTCGAGAGAGATGAAAACGTGTAGGGAAACTTAAACGCATCATGATGACAAGAATAAAAAGCAAAGCTACAGGTGTAAACTTAAGGGAGAAATGAGAATGTAGGCCAGCTCACATGCAAAACAAAGGCTATGTGCTACAATCCAAACTGATATCCGTCTAAATCTGGGCAGAAGCAGCCTGGCTCGCTTGTTATGTTATGTAAGGCCTGCAGAGGATGAGAGTAACTGACCTCAGTGATGAGAGCATGTGGTGGAAACAGGATGAAGGGATTTGCAAGGTTTCTGAGCTCGCTTACTCAAGGAGGAGCACAAAAAAAAAAATGCTTTTGATCTCAAGATAAGACTTTAGGGATTTCCCAATCCATGTAGGAACTCACTCACTATTCTAAATGTTCCTGTATAAAACCTGTTTTGCTTTTTACAAGCACCGAGGTTGTGCACTTTGAGGAAATGTAGTCCGACCAGATTCAAGTGCAATAACGCATCCAAAAACAATCACATGATTGTGGGTCAAAGCAGCGTTTTTTCCTCATATTTGACCCAGATTAGATAATATAAAAACTGGTGGACGAGTGACATTATGAGCTCGTAACATGGAAGTAGACTCCAACAAAACAAGTTGGTACAGCCACTGATCATGAGATTATACCATTTAATGTCTCTTATGATGGAATAAAAAGTGCTGCCAGTAAAAAAAGTGGATCATCAGATCAGTTCAGGATAAAATATTCATGATTATGAATGAATGGGGGAAAATGTGAGGCTCAATCCAAAACACAGTGACTCAGTATGTTTGTAACCCTGCACTAGAAATAAGGAAATGTAAATTATTTGATCTGAGTCCCTTGTGTGTGTGAAGCATGTGCTCTGTTAACACACAGAAACACACTCTGTACAAGCAGGAGGCAGCTTAATACTCTAATGTAAATGAGTGGAAATGAGCCTTAATGAGCAGCAGGGCTGAGTTCACTTCCTCAGTTGATGCCACCACACGTGCCCTGTGGGGCCTGTTTGAACTATTCAGGGCCTCATATGCTCTTATCTAAAGCTCATTAACATATCACTGCTCCAGCGAAGTCAAGTTGAAGTTTTGGCCAATTTACCAAAAGGATTATTATATTCTAAGGCGGTAAAGATGGTTAAAAATGGCTGTAATATATAGGCAGGATAATATAAAGAGATTAAACCGATTCTTCTGCTGAGAATATTTCGCGTTTCTTATCAGAACTTAAAATAAAATTGATTTAATTTCGTGTTTTCTGATTTAAAGCGTGAAAAATAATAAAATAGGGGGGAAAGGAAAGGGAGTCTCACCTGTAATCCAGCCTCCTCGACTCTCATCATCTGTTGCGGTTTGATAAATCCAACAAAAAGTCTCATGTGGCGTTCAACGGTCTGTGGGACATCAGCATTTCGACGAACAAAACGTTTACTTTTCCCATCGAGATGCGTTTGGAGAAAGGGGGGAAAAAAAGGGAAGTCAACCTACATGTTTCCTCCGCTGATAATCACTTATTGTGGCCACATAAGCTGAGCGGCGGCCGAGCCCTCTCTCCCTCCCTCTTCCTAGCTCTCTATCTCTCTCTTTCTCTGGCGGGTGACTCCCTGCAAATCCAAGGAGAGCTGCTGCGCGTCGTGCGCAATGTGTCCTGGGCATTATCCGCATTAGCAGGAATTACACTGAGTGTCTAGCAGGGATGTGGTGGAGGGTAAATCTAGCCGACCTCCACTCACTCTGCTGCCCCCCTCACTTCACAGTTTCTATCATAAAGCAGAAGGTACGAGTTAAACCTGGAGATGCATCAAACGATTAAGTGGTGCATTTATTAAAATCGTGTATTTTAATGCAAACATATGGATTTATATGGGGGAAAAATGAATTCGTGGGTTATGATTTGCCCACCATACCCTGTGTTTACCATTATACCTGGATTTTGTTTTTTTAACTTCATTTTCAGTTTGTTTTTGTGATGCATAAGGAAATAAAACATCTTTTATTTTGTTTTGAAGTGTAAAAACTCTGCACCTTCACTTTGATTTCTGAACCATATTGTGTTTTCAGTCAGTGTTGACAGTCGCTCTCCTGCAGGGGAGTGTGGTGCGGAGGAGGAGGAGAGTGCCTGAGTAGTGTCTGTCTCTGTCTCTCTCAGAAAAGCAGGCCATAATAGACTAACTGACCCAGATTAACATGCTGTAATCTGCAGATTAACGTATCAGGATCTGTGACCACTCGTGTTTATTTTGGCTGGGACCGGTTTTCATGATGCCACTTACGCTTTACAACAATGACTGCTGCTATGTGCTGATCTGTGCAAATCTCATGTAAAGGAATCTGCATTAATAAAAGAAATCAATTATCATCCCCCAATTAATAAGAATATAATTGCTGCAATCCTGGAAAAGATAATGTAACAGTGACAAAATGTGTATATTCAAAAACGTATCAGTCAGATATCATTTGGAATATCATATCATTTATTTTCATGTGACAGTGCCTTTAAATAAAGTAAAAGCTTGAGCAACGATGACATTTTTTTTGCAGCATTGTCCATCCAAGTCGTCCATTCAGAGACACCGGTTGCGTCTGCACAATCCTTCAGTCATAATAGTGAGTGACCAGTGCTCCTCTGGGTGGATGCACACTAGAAGATTTAGTGGAATTTAGCTCCAGCTGAATATATTGAGTTAATATCTCAAAAAAAAAACTCTGACAGGAACTTTTGGGAGTAAATTAAAATAAATATTCAAGTGTGCATCCGACTCTGCCGTCGTTCCAAGCAGCAACAGCTCTGCGCAGTTTGTTTAACAGTCCCAGCTGCTTCCTCTGAAGCTCTACGTGGCCTCCTCGGCTTTAGGAGCTCCCTCCTCCGCGGCGCCGCTGTCCGAGCTCTGCTGTTTGACGTACTGCTGCAGCAGGGCGGAGAGGTGGGCCGGGTGGCGCTGCAGCAGCGAAGCGGTGTGGGAGGTGAGCATCGTCAGCCCGCTCACCAGCTGGCCCTGGACGACGGTCATCGACGGCATCTTGGAGAAACTCACAACGCCCTCTGCGCTGAGCAGCGTGTTCTCTATGCAGGCTCCTGTAGAGAGAGGAGAAGCATGCTGAAGGTTAATGTTCATAATCACAGATGCTCTTTAGATATCATTTCCTCCACCTTCTTAAAGCAGAAGTAAGCGATCCGGTCGTTTTGGCTAACTTCTTGTCAGCCGATGGAGTTAGCAGTCCCCGCCCTCGTCCCTACGTCACCACATTCACGCGCATCCCTTGGCTGCACACACTGCCCCTTTATGCCGTTCTCTCTCCTCATTGGATAAAGGTTGTAGGATACAGTGACTGACAGACCCGTGTTGCGGACCAAACACTCTAAGTGATTGCTGTCGGAAGATATAACTATTTAAGACTTATATTAAAGCAGAAGTAAGCGGAATATTTATGTTAATATAAGTCTTAAATAGTTATATCTTCCAACAGCAATCACTTATATAGAGTGTTTGGTCTGAAACACGGGTCTGTCAGTCACTCTGCTCTGCTGTAAGCTGAGGAGAAAACTTTCCTTGTATCCTACAACCTTTATCCAATGAGGAGAGAGAACGGCATAAAGGGGCGGTCCTCTCTGTGTGTGCAGCCAAGGGATGCGCGTGAATGTGGTGACGTAGGGACGAGGGCGGGGACTGCTAACTCCATCGGCTGACAAGAAGTTAGCCAAAACGACCGGATCGCTTTACTTCTGCTTTAACACAAATATTCCGCTTACTACTGCTTTAAATCTGAAGATTTGTTTGTTTCTTTGTCCTTTAATGATACTGAATATGAAAAAATCTGCATGTCAGAGAGTTATTGTGTTGGACATAGAGGATAACATACCCAGGAGCGTCATCTGTGGGCTGGACCTGAGAGCAATCAGCATCTCCCTCGCCTTCGGCTCTTTACTGATGATCATCACTGTGGGGCCGATGAACAGAGCGGCCATGTTGGAATAAATACTGTCCTTCAGGAACGACCGCGTCACCTGAAAATAAGAGAGAGGTTTCAGATTACATTACTTTTTTATTAAAGGGGACCTCATCGGCTGCAAAGTTGTGAAGCATGTTGCTCTCAGTTGATCGGTTATTTTCCAAATATGCAGGTGCTGCACAGATGATGCACTGTTTGACAGATTAGACAAACAAAACTGTACAAAATATAAACATCAGCCACAGGTTGTTACTGTCTTTTCTGACAAATACCAACACAAATGCAAAACTTGGTTCTCTACTGGACCATAGTTAATGATACCTCCCATAAACCTTTGTTGCATTGTTTTCCTCAATTCTCTCCTCTAATGTCCCATAATCCTGTGTGCCATTTATTTAAGCAATTTAATAGAGCAGGAATAACTTCACCAGAGCAAGCTTTAAGAAACATGGAGGCAGAAAGGCTGTTTGCATGAAAAAGCTACCGTCATAGTCGACTCTACTTATACAATGCTGACAAATGGATGTAAAAAGACAAATAAAACCATGTACAGTAGACGTTACCTGGTTGGGGAAGAACTTGACAGCGATGCCGTGTTTATGAAGTCTGTTCTTGAGATTCATCAGGTCTTCGGCGTTGCTGGCGTTATTCTGGACCACAGCGACCATCTTATAATTCTGGAAAACATTCTTCAACTCCTTCTTCATGAGTGACGTCAGAGGACTATCCTGATGAAAGAGCAGAAAAGAGTTTATCTCACAGGGATGTGAATGACTGGTTGATTTCAGCAAAAAAACCCACCTCTGGATATAAACACAAGGAAACATAGGGTGCAAATGTTTTTGACATATGGTCACACAAGTCTTGGTCGAGCTGGACACTTTCCTCAAGACCAGTCAAGACCAAAGCTGCAGTGACATCTGTTTTTTCTGTCATTTGCTCACTTTGGTTTATGTGATGTAATTCAACAACTTTAACAGGATTAAAATTGTTCTACTAACTAAAGTATCGGCTTGTGTAACCATCTGAAAAACTTGGTTGCACCAGTGTCAACACAGTGGGAGGAGGAGACTTCAGCAGGTCGTGTGCTGTGTGCTTCTGTTCAATCCAAACTTTGTTTACATTAGATATGGTTTAGATTTTATATAAAATCATCTTTTCTTTTTAGCTGAGGAGGAATAATGTAAATATCAAACCACATGATTATTATCAGAACTGGTACTCAATACAGTAATGGTCTCGCACTGGTTTGGTCTGGTCTCGACTCTGTTAATAATCATAGATATATAATAAAGTATAAGAGATTAAACAATATTATAATAATAAATGGTCTTTACCTCCTGGGCCACTCTGGGTTTGGCTGATGGGTAGGCGCCTGGAGGAACGACCCTTGTTGGGGGCACGTACTTGGTCACAGCCAGCAGCTTCTGTCGGAGGATGTGCATCGGCTTCTTGTGGCGAGTCACCGCCTTGGAGCCGTGTCGGACACTCTGGGTGAGAGGAAGCCATCCTGCAACACACACAGTCCGGTAAACAAACACACCTGACCTGACAGTCCACATCTCTAACGTTACTACTAGCTGCTGGTGCTAACACCGGCTAACTGAGCAGCAGATGCAGCAGCACTGCAGGAAAACAGTTTAACAGGAGCTAAGATGACAGTTACCAGCTTTAAAAAACCACAAACAAAACATTAATTCACTGTGGATAAATAAACTAAAGTTAACATGCAGTATTAACTCTACTTTACCCTGTTTGGGTAGTAATTTTACACACAAGGTCGCCGCCATCTTGGACAGGAAAAACGTGATTCAGGAAGTGACGATGCTACAAATGCTGCGTTCAAGTCCCGTCGGTAAAAAGGGGATGTCACTCGTCTCACACCAGAGAAAGAACAGGAAAGTTAAGAAACCTATAATAAAACATATTTAACACGTTACATTACATTATTAAACTTTTAAATGTGTAATTTATTGCTTAAATGATTGTATGAAATAACAGTTTTGGGGCATAAAAACGGATTTTTCTGTTACTGAAAGCTGGCAACATAAGGTAAATTTATTGAGTTATCGAAAGATAGCTTGCTAAGGAGCAATCACTGCATTTTGTTTTTTGTGCATTTATTTTAAATTACCTTTGTTTTATAGTTTCCTTTTCTTTTTCTTTCTTTTACCAACATTTAATTACGTTTTTTAATCATCATGTGATGCCATCGTAGCCAGCACAGACATACACCTGCCCAACTTACTTTGTAGCCGTGAATAACAAATATAACGTGAACGCAGCATGGCTCATCGATGTGTGGTTTTAATCATCGCTGAATCATCGCTGTTTGGGTTATTTTTTCTTTAAATCACATCTGCTTTACACACAACCTTATTTATTTCATTTTTATATTTATTCAAGGTCGGTTCATGAAAATACTATTTTAAAATCGTTTTTAAAAAAAACTGTCCAGTTCATTAATGCATGATCAGTTTCATGGTCCTGTTACAAAACTCACCGCTGTCTTTTACGTAAAGAAGGACGCGGGGTTACGTCAGCGTCAAATTGACAAGCATGAGGCGCATACTCAGTGCGAATTTATCCAGGTATATCACTTTATTTGGGAGAAATCTTCCGTCCCGTGCCTCCCTGACCGTGGGTCAACACTGCGCGTTTGCACCGCATTTCTGCAGGAAATCAACGACAGACGGCACAACCATGGACCTGAGCAACATGAGGAAGAAATACAAAGGAGATGAGGAGGTGAGGAGTCTCAAGACTGAGTCGCATTACTTATAACATCCACACCGATCCAAGTCTGTGGAGCTGCAAGGTTATGGTGACCCTCTGCTTGTGTGTCAGAAGTTTAAGGTGCAAATCCTGCATTGTGCATCCGTCATTTGTGTACTGGGCTGGGTAGTGTGTGTGCTACAGCTGCAGAAATCTCTATGTTTTCATGTACACCAGGCAATCATGCACAGCCAATTAAAAGGCTCATAGAGACCCCACATGTGGATATAGAACATATATTTGAGCTTTGAAAGTGAAAAGATGTTAATACAAACTCTGCAGGAAACAGAGATTAAATATTATAAGTTAAATCATGTATTGTTCTAACCCTAACCCCTCTGCTGGGGATTTGTGGCACAGGAAATATTATAAACATGCTGAGGTCAGACTAGAAAGTGAAACTGCAAAGAAGCTGACCTTTAAAATGTGACAGTGATTCAGAGCAAAATCTCAAAATCCACCATGCACCACCACTTGAAGAAACCGAACACGCAGCTTCAGGATCTGTGGTTATTTGTGTCGACAGTGCTTCGAAGAGAGTCAGCTCGTGTCCCTGGACCCAATCAAGCAGTTTGGAAACTGGTTTGATGCAGCCACAAAGTGCCCTGAAATCGGAGAGGCCAACGCCATGTGCATCGCCACTGCCACCAAGTAGGAAACTTTAACTCAATGAAAAGAGCAGATTTTCTGTCACAATGTTTCCCAGTTTCTCATCAGTCTCATCTCTGTTCAGGGATGGATGCCCGTCTGCTCGTATGGTTCTCCTGAAGGGCTACAGCAACGAAGGTTTCCGCTTCTTCACAAACTATGAAAGCAGAAAAGGTTCAGAGCTGGTGAGTTATGAGTCTCTTTGTCTCTCTAACTCCCACACTTTGTCTTTTTTGTATGTGGATTTTGGCATTTATTCTATTTCCACACCCGCCATGTTGATCTTATCTGTCATCCACAGGAGACTAATCCATTCGCCTGCCTCGTCTTCTACTGGGAACCTCTAAACAGACAGGTACAGAGAGGCGTGCTCCTATCCTCCCCATCCTCCTACAGTGCATGACAGTCGATTTATTTAAATGTTTATATCCAGATTCGTATCGAGGGCCGAGTGGAGCGGATCCCCTACCAGACCTCCTGTGACTACTTCCACTCCCGACCCAAGAGCAGCCAGATCGGGGCGGTTGTGAGTCGACAGAGCACTCCGGTTCCCAACAGAGACGTAAGAACCAACAGAACTGCCATGGTGTTATGAATGAAATGCATCAGTGTTTGTTTGACGCCTCAGTTTTTTTGTCCTTTCTTTTCTTTGTTAGTATCTCAGGGAGAAAAATGCAGAACTGGAGGAGAAATACAAGGAGACAGAAGTGCCCATGCCTGACTACTGGTGAGCACCACGTTTTATTCTGTGCATGGGAATAAACTATAAAATCCTAAATTATGGGGAAATGAGAAGGAGCGTTAGTGCTTTTTGCTTGCAGGATTTCATAATAATAAGCTTTAGTTTGAGTTATAGTTAAGCTTTGTTGCTCCAAGCCACATTAAAACAACTAATCATCCACATAGTTAGAGGTCACAAACCCAACAACACTTGCAGGAAATGAAAGTGCATCAATTTTAATAAAATTCCTCCGTTAAATTTCGGTGTATTTGGACTTTTCCCTTCCTCCGGGCACCATTAAAGTAGGTGAAGAGACAGGAAACGAGAGCAGAGGAATGCAACAACGGTCCTTTGGCTGTGAATCAAACTGCAGGTTGTGATTATGTGGGATGCACATTAACCATAACACAGTAAACCAATGAAATATCACCTGTTAATTAGTAATAGTCACAGGTTTTTCTCAGGTACATGATGTTGTGTTTATACAGAGCTCCATGTTGTTCTATGTTCATGTTGTTTTATACTGTGGTGTTTTACTAACAGGGGTGGCTACATGGTCAAACCGTACTTGATGGAGTTCTGGCAGGGTCAGACCAACAGACTCCACGACCGCATCGTCTTCACCAAACCAAAGGACGGAGAGTCGGAGCTGGAGGAGTTTCAACACAACGCAGAGGGAGGCTGGGTGTACCAGCGCCTGTCGCCATGAGAGACCGACTTTCATCATATACAGGGAACAGGGACACAAACCTCATCCAGGATGTGACATCATCATCGAATTTAAAGGGATAGTACACCATTTTTTTTGGCAAATTGGCCCATTGCCATAATCCCTATAGTTTTAGCAGTAGATGTGTTACCTTTAATTGTTGGTGCAAGCTGTTTTTAGAATGGTGGAGCAGAGACGCGAGCTGCTCAGAGCTACGCTACGGAGGCTCATGGGATTTCTTGGTTTCCTTCATCAAACTCGTCAAATACACAATCCAACAACTCCAAAATGCTCTGGTGGACAAGTTGTGACCTGCACATTCACCACGCTATGAGATAATAACAGAACGTTACCAGCCAGAGTTGTTTTAGAGGTAAATACAGAGACTGCTTGCTGAAAAACTATCCCTGAAGGCAACACGCATCAGCGGTTTTGCATGAATTTGCCTCTAAAACAACTCTGTCTCATAACGTTCTGTTATTATCTCATAGCGTGGAAACCAAGAAATCCCATGAGCCTCCGTAGCTTAGCTCTGAGAAGCTCGTAGCTCTGCTCCGCCGTTCTAAAAATAGCTTGCACCAACAAATAAAGGTAACAAACCTACTGCTATGACTATAGGGATTATGGCAATGGGCCAATTTGCCAAAATGTTGAACTATCCCTTTAAAGAAAAAAAAAAAGAAATCACCATCTTTACCTCACCTGAAGTAACTGCTCATCTGTACAGTAGGTACTGATGGAAAACATTTGATGTTTAAATAAGTGCTGCTGCTGCTGCTGCTGTGTTTAGGATTTAAACCGTGAGACGTTTGTTTCTTGTCCTCACATGTTCTCAGTGGAGAAGCAGGAGAGGCGTGATGCAACTTTACATTTCCCTCGTGTCATGAAATGAAAAATGTGCTGAACAGAGAGTGCACTGACTGACACGGGAGAGCAAACTCCATGTGGTTTTTCGCTGAATAATGATTGACCATAATGTCTGTTATTCAACAGCGCTGTTGTTAATGTCGACCTTTAGGACCGGGAAACTGTTTCATTTTTCTTAGCACAATCTGTGCCACCGACTCGCCGCCACCATTCAGTCTTCTCTGTTAACTGTTCACTTTAAGTGTTGAAGAAAATGGGCAACACTTTATTTTACAGGTTTATTTTTTTCCTAATAATCCACAAGAAGGTTTACGAAAGATGCAGCTAATTCTGAATTAGTGGAGAGTTGAGAGGCAGTTTCCTTAACAAAAACCATCAATTATGAATCATTGATTATTGGAAAACTGGATAATCTAGGTTAAATCAGCGAGCCATGAGAGGTTTAATCAACTGTAAGTGTTAACATCATTTCCAGAGCCTTCGTAAAAATATATATTTTTAAATTTTTAGAGAATAAAGGAGAATAATTGACCCATAAAGTGAAGTGTTTCCAGCCTTTACAGTTGATTTCTATTAACTATGAACTGATTGTAACCGTCTTAGATGCCTTTTAATAACGAGATTAAAAGAGCTGACGATGTTGTTTGTGCCAATTTTCTTGTGTACGTCTTGTACTACCTGAAATTGTTTACTGATGAAGAAAATGTTGTTGTTGTTGTTTTTGACATGAATTAACTATGAAATAAAGTTTAATTTATAACTCAGGCCAAAGTGTATTTTGTGACCAGCAGGTGTCAGCGGTGCAACGTTTACAGACTCAAAAGTCCAACAAAAAACACTCAGAGGAACTATTTTCATGCATGAACAGCTGGAAACTATTATTTCTGTTTTTATATATATAAATATAAATAACTAGATCCTACCTGTGGCCAGTTTGTGCATTAACATTAAGGAATCTTGTATTACAAAGTGCAGAAACACACCGTGTGGTATCAGATGTCAGTGTCTGCTTACAGTCACCATGCCGACACACACTCAGGTGAAATAACAAACTCTCCTCTGCAGCTTTTAGACAGGACCACGTCAGTAACGTTAACACCTAAGTCGCTTAAATCATTGATCTACATGTTCAAACAGCAGTGAGATAACTCACTGAGTGTGACCTGCCTGCACACACACACATATACACACACAGCACACTCTGTCACATTAACACATCATTATACATTTATTAAAAACAAAATACACATTTTTTGCTTCAAAGATTCCATAAAAGATCATATAAACTGTATATATGTATTTTTTTTTTTTAATTTACCGTACCTGCGGAGCACCATCAGAGTCTCACACAGTCATCAAAATCAAGTCTATATTTGCTTTGGTCGTAAAAATGTAATAAAAATTTTACAGTGCCCTGGTCGCACACTACACAAACATGTCTCCTCCGGTTTATATCGATTGAATGAAACATTACAAAAAAAGAAAAGAAGAAAGTGTCATTCCAAAACTCTACATCTACATTAATAAAAATAAAAACGGAATAATTACAATAAAGTTGCTTTTCAATCATGAGGCTGAAGACGAGGATGAGGTTAGGCAGTTTAACGTTTTCCTTCATATGTTTGATATAAAACAGCACAGGGAAGTTATGGAGAGATTTTTTTTATGTTGTTGATAATAAACCCCAAAAAGAAAAATGTCTTTGAACTTTGCTTTGCCTCTGTTTGGTGTGCGTCTAATGGCCGCCAGCCAGCTGATACCAGATGTTTGTTTAGGTGTGAGCCCATTGGTCACAGACAGTATCTGCCTGGGTGTGGTGCTGCTGCAAGTGTTTGTCCACCTTGCACATGTGCTGCTGCAACATGGTTGTGTTTGTTTGTATGTGTGTGTGTCGAAGCTTTCATAGATGTGACACTGAAATATGACACATTTGGGATTTGCTTTTTTTTTAAAGGGAGCATGTGCTCTATTTGTCAGTCTTCTTTTTATGGTTTTCATCATCTGCGAACAGGTTTGGGTTCTCGGACAGCGTGGCCCGGACCCTCTTCTTCTCCTTGAAGCGCCCGGAGTGGGACACTTTGACGTGACGGCCCTTGGTGGCAGATTTATCCACAATCTTCTCCAGTCTGGCATTGAACTGGCTGTCCATGTGGTCCGCGGGGGGGTTACTGCCCGAGTGGTCTTTCTTCCCGGTGTTGGTCCCATACTCGGCCGGGATCTCGTACAAAACCTTTGGTTCAGATTTCTTCTTGCGGGAGAAGGTCAGCTTCCACCAGCTTTGTTCAGCCATGGCCCCGACAGAGACTGGAGAGGACTGACCTGAAGGGCACAGACACAAATTATACATGATTTGTTTTGACACATTGTCTAATATATCAATTTAATTTAACATCTTTCATCTTGTTTGACACCCTAAGAAATGGTTTTGGCCTCTCATGTCAGTGTGGAGGCTTTGAAACAGCATTTAGAGACACATTCAAAACATGAAGTCATTTTAGAAAAAGTGTATATTTGACAAAACACAGCTGAACCACAAGAGGCGGGCCGGCACAAGACCATGATAAATAAATCAGTCAGAGCTAATGGGGTTGAAAACTTACTAATTTTAATGCACAGTAAATTATTTAGCATATATATGAGGTTTTCTTATATTTTTGTATATAAAGTAAACTATTCTCTGTCAAATAAGGGCAGTGGAGTGAAAAACAACATTATTCCCCTCTGCAATATGCAGCAGCATTAGTTGGACATACTGTACTCATGTACCTCACAATTGTACTTTTTTGTGTTAAAAACACTCCTATACGACTAGTACACCTATAAAAGTAAATACATGGGTATGCAATTGTGTATGAATATGTGTATGATTATTTAGACATATGGGTGTAAGTGATCAGGTGCACAGACGTGTGTGTGTACCTTTTGTCCTTCTTCTTTCCTTTTTTGTTGTTTCTTTTGTGTATAAGGGCACTACATGGTTAGCATTTGTATTATTTAGCTACATCATACTGTACCCATACCTACTTTTATTCACTACACTGATGCTGCCCATGTTTTGTGCAAAAAAACGTTAAAAATAAGGAATTAAATTTTTTTTTTTTTAAAGTAAATACATGGATTTTATACATTTGCATTTTAGAGTTTTCTATAGTTATAGTAATGTCAAAATCAGCTGTAAAGGTGGTCATCATCAGTGCTTTTAATGTGACATCATCCACTACCTGCTCATTACTGTAGAGACTAATGACTGTGTGTGTGTGACTGTGCATCCTTAGAAAGCCGACAGTGACTGTGGATGTGGATGAGTTCTTCTTCTCACATCTCCATGATTAGCAGGTGTAACCTAACGTGAAGAGGAGGAAGAGGAGGAGGAGGAGGACACCTGACACTCTGCTCTCAGCTGATGAATTAATAAACACCTGAACAGTATCCTCTGTCTCTCCCATGTGATCTGATATGAAGTCAGAGTAAAAAAAAGAAAAAGAAAAAAAAAAGCCTCATCGTGTTATATAAGAATAAAATACAGTCGAACTGATTCTATTGAAAAGGAACGACCCTGAGGATGATTCTGTTAAAGTCTCTTATATCTGTGCTGCTGACTCCTCCACGTCGACACACAGAGAGACAGACAGCAATCAGACAGACAGAGTTTTATTATTACTTTTATTTCATTATTACCCTTGGTCGCCTAGCAACCACATGGTTACAATAACTTCCTCATGGTTATTGACCGGGTCTTTGATGATAACAGTTAGTGTGTCACATGCATCATAACATTAAATCGACGTGGCAGCGCCTATAAATGTGTTTATATCCATCTGCTTTTAAGTTTTCTTTAGGTTTTCTTTTTCTTTTTCTTTTTCTTTTTTTTTTTTTAAAGCACGTGTTGTTGACATAAAACCTGCCTGGTGCTGCTGAGTCATTTTCAATTGATCGGGCTGATTTGATTGATCACCTGTTGCAGCTCTTTGATCCTGTAAAAGTCTGTTCGAGTGTGAAACCTTTGCTTTTAAATACGAATATTATAATGAATCAACAATTTACTTTAAGTCTCATTGAATTAAAGTTGCTTCATTTGCCTTTAGTTGAACCATTCAAGCTCTACTTGCTTTTTTTTCTGAGCTCTCATCCACTTTATCAGCTTAATACACATTCATTCATTCATTTAAGTCTTTCAAAATACTATTCAGTGGTTAAAATGCACACTAGAGCTACAACGACTACTTGACCGATCATTTAAACAGGGGCCTTTAAACTTTCACTTTTCAGCGCTCACTAATGTCTGAACTGCTGCTTCTCGTGGTCACAGTAAACTTTTCATTTCATTTTGTGGCTTTGAACAGTTTGTTGGACGAGATAAAACCATTTCCTGCTCATCTCAGGCTGTAAGATGTTATGATTAGCATGATCATGTGTTTAATCACCAAATTAATCAATATAAAAAAAGAAACAATCACCAGCACGCACTGTGTTATCTGATCATCACTAGTTTGACTAAAGCTGGGAACCCCCCATGTTTCCTCTCTGTGTCCTCTCTCAAACTAAACCCTCACACTCCTCTAACAGGCGATTTACTCGGAAATCAAAACCGAAACGCACAATTTCAATAAACTTTTAGTTGAATATTAACAAAATACACCTTCCTCGCCATGAATAAACAAGCTAAATAGATAAAACGACTGCAAAACGATTTATATTAACAGGAGAACCGAGGTCTCCCAACCTGTAGGCCTATTTGAGTATTTCCGTGCATTATGTGCTCGTTGTTTAGCGTTTGTGTGACCGTGTGGCTAATAAACTCAGGTTTTTATGGGTTCATCAGATGCTGCGATTCCAGCTTTATGAGGGCTGTCAGGAAGCAATGAACGGCACCAATGCTGCGTTGGTGTGGTCACTTTATCATGAAGGCACCTATGCAAATAAAGAGTCCATGCCCTTTTGCAGAAACACTCATCTTACTCTTATCTGGCCCATGTGATGTGCGGCACCTGGCACGCACACACACACACACGCACACACACATACACACACATGGTGCAAAGGTTCAAGACAGAAACAGTGGAGGAAACAATTTACTCTTGTTTTTTTAGTTTTTGTTTTATCAATTTTACTTTAAAACGGTCAGAGAGGGACGTCTAAAGCAGGGGTGGGGTGTGTTACATAAGAGCACCTGCACTTTAGTCCTCTGTCCCACTAATGTCCAATTGTGTTTATTGCTGACCTAGTTGTGTACACACACTCAGGTAACAGATAGTGCTGCTGACCAAGAGGAGCTTTTATGAGTTCCCTGTGGCTGCAGCATCCGTCCCCTCACCACAGTGCTCACTCCTGGGTCCCAGCTTCTTTCACTATATATATAGATTCAAACATCTCTATTCAAATCCTAAATCTGAAGTTTATACTGTAATTTATTTTTAGCTGAATTCAGTAAACTGGATGTTTTGTGCAGGCTGCTTGCTCCATGACAAACGTTTACACAGCATTTACATAGTACTGTTGACTTTCCATCCAGCAGTTTCTGCAGAACACAAAGTTAACAACAGCGAGCGGCACTTTCACACCGTGTTAAGTAAGAGAACACAGCGGTACGATATGAGCACATATTTCTTTTTAGTCCTCTATGTTTGACTTAGATGTGACCTTTGAGACAAAAAGCCCTGTTGACACAAAGGAGGCCCTCCATAGCTCTCTTTAATAAGTTACCATGAATTTTTGTTATGTGTGTGTGTGTGTGTGTGTGTGTGTGTGTGTGGGTGAGTTGCTTTGCCTCAAAGCCTCAGAGATCAGAGCAGGAAGGAGGGAACGGTGCAGTGGCGTTCAGAAATCACTAACCAGCTGCAATGTCTTTTCAATAGCATAATGTTTGAGCTGCAGGGAGAGACAGAGAGAGGAGTCTCCAAGGGCACCGGTGACTGTGCTGCCCTCATAATTGAGCTGGAGGTTCATTAGATTCTCAGGTTTCATCCTTTGTGCCAACTTCACTGTTGACCCGTGACTGCAAAGTTGAATGAGTTGATGAAGGCACCTTGGGTGTTCTCTGTCTGATCTTTGTTATAATAATAATACTAATACTAATACTATTAATAATGACAATAATAATGTGGATCTATATGTAAGTGTGTGTAATTCCTGAGCGTTTTTTTAGTTTCTGTATCTTCATTGAAACTTCCTGTGTTGTTATGGGGATGTTATTATTATTCTCTTCATCTTCTTTGTATAGCCTATATACTGTGTTGTCTTATTATGTTTTGTGAAGCACTTTGTGACTTTGTGCTGCGAAAAGTGCTATATAAATAAATAAATGAAATAAATAAAGAATTATTATGTTAAAATCCAGAAATACTGTTAAATTCATGACTTTGAAAAAGTTTATATTTACTCTCAGTCTGCAGCTCAAGCGTAGGACAAACAAATAATGACATGTTGTGACATATCCACTGCTACTGTGGTTCATGGTTCAGTTTTCTTGTCTTTCAGTTTCTATTTATAACATCTATTTAAATCAAACACTGTTATATTTCTCTCCATATTGTAGTTTTTCAAACAAAACTGGTACTGTAGAAGGTCATAAAAACAGTGAAACGGCCTGACGCAAAAAAGCAAAAAAAAAGCACCTGTTAATGTCATTAAATGTCCTGTTTTGTCCGACCAACCGTCTAAAAACCAAAGATATTCAGTTTAATATCATGAATGGCAAAGAAAAATGACAGAAAACTTCAGATTTGAGAAGCTGGACCCGTCATTTGTCCTAAAAATGACTAAATTCCTGCCTGTTGTTGCCATCTTGAAGCTGTGATATAATAATAAGTCCTGGACTGTATCGCTCTGTGACTGACACAGGTACGTTGCATATTATAAATATACTTTAAAGATGATAAACCAAACTAATACTTTCAAACATATTACTGGATCTATTCTGAGATCAATGAGCCTTCAGTTGCCAAACATATAAACTGTTTCTGTGATAAGTTTTTAAAAGACATTAAATAACTTTCAGGTGCGTTCAGGTGTTTTCTTACCTTGTTGATGAAGATCTGGCTGAAGGAGAAGCTCTCAGACGTGATGCTGCACCGCCATGATTATGAATTCTTTAACTCTCCTCTGTGTCTTTCTTCTTCTTCCTTCTTCTTCTTCTTCTCCTCAGGTGATCATGCACAGGTACAGCATCTCTTCCTCTCTGCCTCTCGCTCCCTGACCTTGTCCCTCTGTACTCCACTCCTGCACACACCCTCCTCAAACACACACACACACACACACCTAAAGCCCGCCCAGCTGAGTGCATGAGTGAGTAAATGACTGTTGCACCCATGTGATTTGGTGAGACCTTCCTCCGGGGCACATTACTGACAGCAGGGTTAATGTGAACTTGAGAAATGAGCAGCTTTCCAAACTGGAAATACATTCCCCCTTTTTTAACTGTGTCACGTTAAAACTCAACTTTCTTTTAACAGGGAATTAAGAGAATAATAAAGAGTCAATTTGTCATTGTGTTTTAAGTTTCCTGTTGCACAGGTTTTAGTACAGAGAGGGAGCGAAGAGAGAGACAGCTGAATGAGGGGAGTGTTTCTGATGTTTTGCATGAGTTGTGCAAAATCACAGACAGTGAATTGACACTTACTTTGCAAGTTTGGTCACAATTCAAATGACCTGAAGTTAGGTTACTTGAGAGGCGCTGCTGCTGCTGTTGTACATGACCTCTTGTAGGCCACAGTTCACAATAATATTCAGATTCATTACCAAAGTAAAAGTAGAAATACTTGAGGTACTTGCACTTTATTTAAACATTTTGATTCTATTAGGCTATCTTAAATAAGGGGCTAATGTAGTCTTTACTGAACTACAATTAACATTTATTTACAGCTATAGGCAATGCAAGGCAAGGCAATTTAGCCCATTTTTACAAACAGTTTGTGTCAAAGGGCTTTACATGGCATCATAACAACATCCTCTGCCCTTATACCCTCACATCGACTGAGGAAAAACTCCTGGAAACACTTTTAACAGGGAAAATTTTGAGAAACCTCAGGGTGAGCAACAACAGAGGAGGGATCCCTCACCCAGGACGGGCAGATGTACAAGACAAGACAAGAACACAGTTTATAACACAGAATATGGAAAACATAGAAATGTTAACAAGAGCTG
Source organism: Trachurus trachurus (assembly GCF_905171665.1). Lineage (NCBI taxonomy): Eukaryota > Metazoa > Chordata > Actinopteri > Carangiformes > Carangidae > Trachurus > Trachurus trachurus. The sequence continues at coordinate 6,038,066 of NC_139913.1, forward strand.
TTAAGAAGAGCATCTCTTACAATATAACCCCCCCCCCACAAAACTCTGAAGGCTAAATAAGTTTGAGCTGAAATTACCAATGGCTGATTGAATAATTGTATTTTAATAACTGATCAGTGGTATTTTAATACACACAGCAATAAATACCTGTTATTATCATAGACTGTATAAAGGTTATTATCAATACATAGCCTACCTTATGTTGATAAAAGTGATAACAACGACCTAGTTGGATAACCTCATAAAATTCAATGAGGAAGCACCTAAGTAACTGATAAAAAGAAAATAATAAAATAATAAATCAGAGGGAGATGTATTAATAGAGGTGAACGCGGAAATCATAAGTAGGGCATTCAAAGGGAAACGGAAAACAAAAATACAAAGATGTAAATAAGTAGATAAAATGACTTTGAGTTGCCTTTAGACAACGACAGCGCCCTCTGCTGGCGGACTTTGGAGCTGAAACAACCCCATTCACCAATCAGCTGCAGCTTTCAGTAAACTGTAACGTGATTGGTCGGTCCTTGCACCCGGATGTAACACCGCCTCCTCCCATTGGCTCTCCTCTTTGTAACGTGTCGTAAACAGTGAAATCTGGATGGTAGGAGTGATTTTGGATAAAAACCTTTCAAAGAAACTGATTTTCAAACGAAGTTGTTTTTAATATGAAGCCATAAAAGTTACGCGAAGCCAAAACAGTGAAGATAAAATGGAGGTAAGCTGAAATAACCGCTGTCTGACTGCGGTTTTGATTAGCATGCTAGCTAACGTTAGCTGGTTGTCACAGTCAAAGTGCAGTTAAATAGCAAATAAATAGCAAAACGCTTTCAGAAATAAGTTAATATATTATAGTTTTTGTGCGGTTATCTGTGGTGTATTGTATTATCTGTACAGCTAAAGTATACAGAGATTTCTCGTGCACTTGCTGCCGTTAATAAAATGTGGAATAAATATAGTAAATAACTTTTTTCACTTCCAACAGAATATCCAAAACCTTCCCATCGACATCCAGACCAGCAAACTTCTGGGTAAGGCGACACATGCACTGTCAAAGTGTCAGTTTGGTGGACTGTTAATTCAATTCATTACTGTATCTGTGTGTAAACAGCTGTCACACTGATCCTATACAGTTGTCACATGTTGTCTCCAATAGATAAAACCACAGATGTTAATTGCAATTAATTACTATGTGTCCTGTGTCCACAGACTGGCTGCTGGATCGACGACACTGTAACCTGAAATGGCAAAATGCAGTAAAAGTGATCAGAGAGAAGATCAATGCCGCCATCCAGGACATGCCAGAGAACGAGGAGATCAAGCATCTTCTCTCCGGCTCCTGTAGGTCCTTTATAGCCCCACACTGCCACTGTGCCTCTTGTGTAATGTTAACATATAACAGCCAGGCTTTCTGTGTCCATCTATAGTTTTGTATCATGATTTCATGCCGTACAACAGAGTTATAGTAAAAGATATACCAGGATTTCAAATAAAGGTGCCATATATAATGATTAACCATGTGACACAAATGCACTGGTAATTTTTAGCTGTTGCTTGTCATCTACTGTCTCTGTATTTTCTGAATGATTATAAACTAACAAACATATTTTTTGTTTTTCTCTACCAGACATTCACTACTTTCACTGCTTGAGGATAGTGGAGATACTGAGGGGAACAGAGGCGTCTTCTAAGAACATTTTCGGCAGATACTCATCTCAGAGGATGAAGGTGAGAGGAGTCACACGAGCGTCTGTTGCAGCACTCGCAGCGAGTCTCTCAGCCTGTCAAATGTTTATAATTAGTATCTCAAACCAGGTGGTGTGAGGAGATTTCTGAACAGTGTGCATCTGCTTTATAAAACTAACTGCTTGAACTAATCTGTGTGGCTTGTGTTTTTATTGTTACAGGACTGGCAGGAGATTGTGTCCCTTTATGAGGCAGATAGTGTCTATTTGGGTAAGCTTAATATAAAATACGACAGAATCTGCATTAGAATCTGCTTAGACTTACCATTTCTCATTTGTTATGTAAACAAAGATTGTTTTAAGCAAGAAAAATAGATTTTGGTCCAAGCAGCTGCTGTTATTCTCTTCGAAAGCGGAAAATCTGTTTTTTTTATTTTATTGCTGCTGTTCAGGTTGTTTTTGCACCATCGCCACAGGATATGGGAAAATAACATTCGGCTAAAGAACCTAAATTAATTGGATGCACAGATTTGTTTTATCCTGAATGTCTGTTTTCCTGCCCCAGCGGAGGTCGCCAGCTTGCTGAGTCGCAACGTGAGCTACGAGGGCCCGGCTCTGAGGAAGCAGCTGGCCAAAGCTCAGCAGCTGCAGCAGGAGATGAGCAGGCGGGAGGTGGAGTGCCAGAGCTCCGCCGCTGACCTGAGGGAGCGATACTACGCTGCCTGCAAGAAGTATGGCATCACAGTAAGTGCAAACACATGCACACACCAGCCAGAGAATATTTGGACATGCACACTGAGACTCAGAATTAAAAAAAAACAAAAACAAACAGATTAAATTGCATGTTGATTGGCCAGACTCTTGCTGTCTGCGTTGCCATTCGTCATCCTGTTGCTTTACTTTTTCCTTCTGCCAGGGAGATAATGTGGCTCGTGAGCTGCAGGCGCTGGTGAAAGACCTGCCAGTGGTGCTCGACGAAGTCGGGAAGGATGCAGCAAAGTTAGAAGAGCAAATCCGACTTTATGCTGCTTTCACAAAATTTGTGTGTGAGTGGTGAGTATATCATCAAAGCTGTCACTCTGGCTTTTCCCTTTTACACTTTGAAGCTCAATGATATGAAATAAATATATTATTACTTGACTAGCAGTAACTCAGCAAGTTTCAAAATACAATTGTATTTCTTAGAGTGGTACACACACGTCCCTCCACACAGTCTAAAGGTCTTAACTCTTAAAACCATGGGGGATTTTTTTTTGTTTGTGGCCAGATGAGCTCACATGTTGTTCCTTGTAGGACTGAACCAGTCTTGCCCATGCTGACATTTGCCCAGAAGAGGGGGAACACAACATTTTATGAGTGGAGGACAGGGGAAGTCCCCAAAGTTGTTGACAGGCCGGTTGAGGAGGATGCACCTCCTGAGGCCGTCACAGAGGACACGGTTAGTACACGGTTGATTAGGTTCATATTACAAAAGCTTCCCATGTTTAATCCAAAGTAAAAAAAAAAGACCACTTCAGTCAAATTTTGTTTTATTTGTGTATACATTCGTCTTTAATCTATTTTATCAGTTCATTTGAAGCTTTGTCTGTTTCTGTGTTGTCTTTTTAAAACCTGCTTTAGATCGACTGGGGCGACTTTGGCAAAGGAGCAGACTCTGTGGGTGTGAGTGGGGGCATCACGGTAGAGGAAGGTATAGACTGGGGAATCAGTCTGGAGCCCAGCTCTGAGGTACGACACCTACACAATACAGTATATAGAGAAAGATTAATGCATTTAGATTTTATGTGCTGTGCATACACGTTTTTAGAAAAAAAAGAATATGTTTGATTATAAAAGTTACTACACTTACTCAGTAATATCATTGTCATAATATTACTATGTAATAATAAACCTATAAAATCCACTTGAATGAACTCATTTGAACCTTGAGGAATGGTGACAGTGAGGAGATATTTAGTTCTTCTATCTGTGGCTGTGTGGACACATGTATAACTGAAAAAAGTTGGTAACCACTCCTCACATTTCACCAATACCAGTCATACCAACGTCCATCTGTTTCCTTCAACAGGACGCTGGCGCAGGCGGCATCGACTGGGGCGACGGTGAAGCTGCTCCAATAGAAATCGAAGTTGTAGACGTGGGCACAGACTGTGAGCTGCTTTCTTTCTTTCTTTTTTCTCTCTCTCTCTCACTATCCCTCCAGCTAAACTTAACCACATGCAGCTGTTGTGTGTATGTGTGTGTTAAAGACGAGTGTGTCATCCTGTAGGTCCTGAGGGTGTGGCCAGGGGCGAGGATGCTTGGTCTCTTCTGGAGAACCCACAGTCACGCAGCCAGTTCATCGATGAGCTAATGGAGGTAAAGAGTTCAATCATCAGAAAGATTTAGTTACCCCTTTAAAAGAAACAAAGATATGAAAAAGCATGCACACATGGCCTGTGATTATTAATAATTTTACTTACCAACTAATCTAGTGAATACTTTTTCTTTATTTGTGCAGTAAAAATAGAAAATAGTGAAAAATGCCCATCATATATGTCAAGTTTTGTCTCACAATACATTCAAAATGTGAAGATGATACAGAAAAAAGTAATTTTTTACATTTTAAAACCAGAACCGATGAATATTTGGGTCTTTTCCCTGATAACTGATTCATCGTTTGTCAAAATTGTTTCAAAATTGTTAACTTGATGTCCCTCTATAATTCATGCAAAATTGACAACAGTATTCTCAGAGATGGATTGTGTGGTGCGCTTTTGCAGATTATGATGACAACACTAAATGGGATACTTAAAGTTGCTCCAATCGATAGTTTTTATATTAACAATGGATCAAATGACTAAGCTTGGGAAAGGCTTGTGATGAATTATCGTTCTCTCAGCCTCCGCAAGAGCTTTACCTCCCAGCTCAAGGTTTTTCTTGCCCCTGTACCTCCACTCCTGTGGCTCACGCTCTCTTGCGCCAGGATAGTGTCAATTATTTTATAGTATTCAAATAATTTATCACGAGGATGTGACACTGGTTTCATGTGTTGGTGCAGCTGGAGGTTTTCCTAACCCAACGCATCAGTGAGATGGGAGATGAGGGAGACGTGGTGTCCATGAGCCAGTTCCAGCTGGCTCCTTCTGTCATCCAAGGCCAGACCCGGGAACACACCCGGGAGATGCTGTCCATGGTGCAGGACATTGTGGGCCGACTCACCACTCTCCGGATGCAGCACCTGTTTATGATCCTGGCGTCTCCACGGTACGACATGCATGCTTGTCATTTAAAGGGATAGTTCAACATTCAAATTCGCCTATTACCATAATCTCTATAGTCATAGCAGTAGGTTCATTACCTTTTATTTTCGGTGCATGTTGTTTTGAGATCGGCGGGGCAGAGATGCTAGCTGCTCAGCGAACACAATGGAGGTGAACGGCACATGTCCCTCAAAACTTATCAAATACACAATCCAACAACTCCAAAATGCTCTTGTGGAGAAGTTGTGACCTGCACATTCACCACGCTATTTCAAAAGCACATGTTTAGTGCAGCTACTCCCATTTACTCAAGAAAGTAGTTCCGACTATCAGTCGTAATGTTACATATTTATACATGATTATTTCATAGTGTGGTGTACGTGCAGGTCACAATTCCAAAGAGAGCGTTTTGGAGTTGTTGGATTGTGTATTTGATGAGTTTGATGAGGGACAGGGGACCAGTACCGTTCACCTCCATTGTGTTTGCTGAGGAGCTCACATCTCTCAAAACAATCTTGAAAACAACATGCACCGATAATTAAAGGTAATGAACCTATCCCTGTGTGGGTACAGGGATTATGGCAAGAGGTGAATTCGCTAACATGTTGAACTATCCCTTTAACAAAATGAAATGGAATTTTAACATTTATGCAAAAATCAGGGAAAATCTAAAAGATGTGTTTTATATCTGATATCCGTGTTTAGGTATGTTGAACGTGTGTCAGAGGTGCTGAGGCAGAAGCTGAAGCAGGCAGATATCCTGGTGCTGAAAGGTGCCACCATGGCTGAGAAGAGGCAGGAAGCCCTGGAGGAGCAGTCCAGACTGGAGCCTCGTGTCGACCTGCTGGCAGGACGCACCCGGGAACTCCAGAAACAGGTATTGGATTTCTGTTTCACTTTATTTATGCTCACCAGGTTGGTGATTTCCCAGCTCACTAAGAAGGGGAATATTGTGCAATGTTTTTGTTATCCCTGAGGGTTCAGTTTACAGTATAGTGGCAGCTAAACCAATTCAATTAAAAGAATAAATTATTAGTTATAACTTTAAGGTTCTTTAAGTTGAAATGTGTATTTTTGCTTTGATTTCTGACTGTCAACTGTGATTTGTATTTGCAGATTGAAGCAGACATTTCAAAGCGATACCACAGCAGGCCTGTCAACCTGATGGGGGTTAATATCTAGTGAGCTTCACAGATACTCACTAAAAAATATTTTGTCATGATCTACAAGGAGAAATAAAATGGTATTTAATTTAAAGTCTTTCATGGTCTTTATATTTTCTGGATTTAAACTTTAATGACATTTGTACAAATCAAGTTTTTTTTTTTTTTTAACAGAGCTGTTTTGGCAAATTAATAAATGGCTGAGGTTGATAGCCAAATATCAGTATCATTGATATAATTGAGTTTTTTCTACTATATTTCTCTAACAGTGGGCGTTAAGTAGTTTCTATTTACACAATATAACAAGTACAATGCTCTTTCCAAAAAGCAGTGTGTATCTGAGGACACTTGTCATGTTTTCAGATGATTACAAGTTGTTTTCCGGCAAATGACGTACATTTTAACAGCAAACAGTCCTGACATCATACTTGTTTTACCTGCCCTATCTGCCCTCATTTGCTTGAAATATTGTCTGTGTTTGTCAGACTACGTCCCTACTGGTTTTTCCTGTGCCATCTGTAATCTAATTTATTATCTGTGTAACATGGTTTTACTAACTGCCTGCGTTGGACAGTACGTCTTTCTCAGCCTATTTGTCCTGTAGTTCTGTTTCACTGATTTATATATATATATATATATATATATATATATATATATATATATATATATATATATATATATATATATATATATATATATATACGGTATATGTTTTTATGTTGATGTATTTATCATTTGGCCCGAGGGGCATTGATCTGTAGATTGAGGATAAATACAAAATATGATAGTTTTGGTTATCACATTTACAATAATGGTGATTTTAAGAAAACATATGAAAAGAAAAAAATGTTAATAGGTCTACATTTTTAATACAAGTTAAATACTTTTTTTGTTGAAAAATATAATCATGCATTTGTACTTTTTTACAGTGTAAAATAAGTAAAGGTTTTAAACTTTATTAATTTGTTTAGAAAGAATAAAAAAAAGAAGTCAAATTTCTATCTATTTGCAAATGCATATGTGTAAAAAAGAAAGAAAGAAAGAAAGGGGGGAGTTTCCTGTTTTAAAATATGTATAAAATGTTAAATATTGCTCGTGCTGGAAGCTGATGAAAGCTTGCCACTAGAATGTTCTACGCATGCGCAGTGTGAAAGCGTGTTTTGGTGTCAAGCGGCGCTGCTAGGCTAGCCGGGCCAGCTAGCAATTTTGCAAGTCATGGTGGGCCATTTCAGTGAGGAAAGGCTAAATCGGACAGCACAGAGGAACTTTTAATGAAAACCAGATCCGATTCCTGCTCTTAGCTGATCGCGGCCCCGTTTGAGCATGGAGGCACAGTTGACGCGTAAGTATCAAATCGAGACGTTTTCAATTAAACTAATGCGTTTACAAAACAAGCAGCTACATGGACTGCACTGCATGTATTGGCAATGAGCTAACGTCGCCGCAGCCGTTAGATTAAATACGTGGCATTTGTGTGCGAATGAACGGGGACGTGGCGGAGTGTGTGTTGTTAAAGTTACTTTTCAAAGTAGTTGAATTGTTACGTTAGTTAGTTAGCAGCGGAGTAGCTAACGAGGCTAGCAGCACCGCGCAGACTTGTCTCTCCAATCGCAATTTAGAGTTTTCCCCCAAGCCCCGCCCACGGTGTATTTCTATTGGCTGGCTTGACTGGAGTCATGTGTCGTCACCGCGTTCGAGCCCCTGCGATTGGCTAAAATAATCTGTCACTCGGCCTTTCACCACTTGTTGCCAGGGAGATTGTTTGATGCCTGTGTAGATAAATGCCAGTAGAGGTAACCTGTCACTTTTTTTTTAAGGGGGTAAACAGAGATGTAAGTTGACTAGCGGATGTGGCGACACCTCGTACTACGGCTAACTAGGGCTTTTATACGTGTGTAAATGGCTGTTACCGGGCTCTCACAACACACGGTAGCCTCAGAGCTAACGTCGTAAGCGGCGGAGAGGAGGCAGAGAGGGAGGGACCGTGTCCACCACCTAGCCAGCCAGCCAGCCAGCCAGCCCCAGCGAGCTTTCTCGACTCCCTCATTCACCTTCAGCAGCAGCCCACAAGAAGTAGTTGTCCTGTCAAGGGTGGGGTGATTGCCTACTAAAGCTGTGTGTTCATCATCATCATCACCATCATCATCTCTTGTCTGCTGAATTTTCCCCAAGAATGAAAAAGGCACTGCGCGGTGCGAGCCAGCACGACATCACTTCTTCTCTAGTCTTGGGAGGATGGAGTGAGTGGCTGCAGCAGTGGGCTAGCAGCAAGTCCTGATTTCTTTTGATTTAATAATTTCATTTTTATTTTTTAACATGTGCTCAATGCAAAACGTAGGTAGGTAAGACTTTGTGTGTCCTAGGTGCGTGATTTCTAACGTTGTAAAGTGGTGTAGTGTGCAGTAAGAGAGCAATAAAATGTCATGTCTTACTTTTTTGTCAGGAATGGGAAGATGAGCACCTAATGAAGAACAAAGCACTGAGCACAAATTGGACTCTAGCAGCAGAAGTGGAAACCCCCATCTTGGATCCTAAATGCCTTTTAAACTCACCAAATCCTGTTGAAGACCCTGCCCCCCTCACCATCTTTCCCCACTTTTTGTGCTCATGTATCCACCTCCATCTTCTAGTACTAGTACAGAAGTATTGATCCAAGGTAGTTGGCCCCGTTTTTGTTTTTATTTTTTACTTTCACCTTTTGTTCCTTTGTAAAGAAATGCTTTACCTGAAAAAGTACTTCACAGAGGGCCTGATTCAGTTCACCATCCTTCTGAGTCTCATTGGGGTGCGGGTGGACGTTGACACCTATCTAAGCAATCAGCTGCCCCCACTGAGAGAGATCATCCTGGGCCCTAGCTCAGCCTACACCCAGACACAGTTTCACAACCTGCGCAACACGCTGGACGGCTATGGCATCCATCCAAAGAGTGTGGACCTCGACCATTTCTTCACTACCCGACGGCTGCTGAACCAGGTGCGCCAGCTGGATCGCCTCTCCGTGCCCAGTACCGAGCTCAACGCCTGGCTAGTGCATCGCGACTCTGAGACTGTGGTGTCCGCCAGCAGCCAGTCCAGCCCCAGCATCACCCTGGACAATGGGGCCGGCCTAGAGGACGTTGACAACCCTGACGCTACCCCGGCCATGAGGGGAGGAAGTGGAGCACCTGAATCCACGTACAACCTGAACGCAGCGGACAGCAGCCTGGGAGCCGTGGCACTCGAGGGCAACCAGGAGCAGGGCAGCAGGGATGGCAATGGCAATGACGACCTCACCAAAGAGGTACTGCAACCAACACCTGGGGGGGAAAACTGTCACAACGAGGGGGGAGCACACACATGCATATATATATACACACACACACACCGCCTTTTAACAGTTACTCCTTGTCAACACTGTCCCACACTGGGATTTGCTCATGCTTGATCGTTCTTACATTAAAATAGACCCATTAGTGAGAATCCATGTTTTGAATCTCAACTAATCAACCATCTATTCAGATTTCTTCACTTTAACTACATAATAACAACTTGAAACTGAAATTAGGTTTATTTACAATTCAAAGGTACAACACTAACATGTTTCAAAAAAATACCAAAAGCATAAACTCCATTTATGTAACACTACTCACTGGTGTCTTTCCTGGTCCACACCCCTGGTCTTTCTATCAGTGTCAGATATTTATAGTCAAACCAGTTGAGTCACATTGACTACAGCTGTGTTTCTGGTCACATTTAATGTCATCCACCAGAGTGCAACTTTGAAAAACACAGCGAACGATCACCGTCTTTAATTTACTCCCTTAAAACGCCAACTGATATTTTTTACTTGTTGTATATCCACAACGTTACTATTTGTTGATAGCAGCTATTTATTATTTCTATTTGTCTTTTTTATCCCAGAAAACTTGCACAGAATGGCCTTATTGATGCGGAGGAGTAACGGGTCATTATTGTGCTTTAATAAACGGGGACTTCTATCCGATCATATGATAACCACCATGCCAAAGTGTGTATGTCATGGTTACATCATCTGACCATATTTCTGTTACATGATCTGCCCCCCTCCTTCTAAAATTACCCAGTCGAATGGAATAAAAAGTCGGACCGCTTATATACACGATAATCAGTATAAGTATTGGTTTTAAAATCAGAAATGAGTGAATATTTTCAGCTGAATAAATGAATCAGATTTCAGCACAGTGAACGCCTGCACAATACCTGGTTATTAAAGACACTTCTCTCTACAGGGCCATTTTTCAATGGTTGCTATATGTTTTTCTAGGACATTGACTTGATTGACATCCTATGGCGACAGGACATCGACCTCGGCGCGGGGAGAGAAGTGTTCAACTACAGCAACCGACAGAAGGAGAGCGAGGAGGAGAAGCCCAGCCCACCGGAGAGCAAGGACGGGGGGAACGAGGAGCAGGAGAGCTGGAGAAATGGAGTAAATCTACAAGGGGCTCAGCCAGTGGACGGGGAGACCGGAGAGAGTATCCCAGAGCAGGTTTGTAGATTTAACACATCTTCATATCCTCGTGTTTTTGTCCAGCGGGAGGTGGTACATTTAACTTGCCCGTATGCTACATGAGAACAAAGAGGAAACCTGGGAGCTGCACACGGCTGATAGAAGATAGTTTTCTTCTCTGCTGAAAATGGGATTATACTCATGAGGAGACGTTTCCCATACAGCTCATTTTCAGCAGTTACCTAAAACTGTGCAAGCTGGAAAAAAAAAACCCCATCACGTGTCGATGAGTTCGGTCTCAGTTATGGAAGAGAACGAAGCAGTCACAGGTTGTTGGGTTGGTTTTAACAAGCCGTACACAAGCTCATTTTATAACTGCGTCAAATTTATTCCAGGAATTAACACCCATCATTGAACCACTGGGCATTCAGAGTCTAGACCAGTCTAGTTAAATGTGTACATAAAATCCTGAACATGCAGCACATGCAGCACTGGTATCTGTGGTATTCATGGTATCTGTGTCATTGGTTATCTTTTTCCGATAAGGACACACACAGACTCAAAAAAAACAACTTATATTATATTTGAATGGTGACCACAGTGGTTGAGCATTAACTAGATGAGGAATATACAGATTATTCATTCAATAAACTGATGTAAGATTTTTAAAAATGTGTCTTTTTAGGACAAATTGGACTTTTATTAAGACATAAAACACAAAGTACAGAGAGATTTGGCAGCGAGGATGTCAGAGTGATGGACGCTGCCACACCTATCCTGTGTGGTTAACACAAAACCTAACGTTAGCTCATTGTCTACAGTTCATTTGTGCTGGTGTGAAAGCTGTCAATCGAACCCTGGTGCAGACTAAACAACAGCAGCAGCAGCAGAGTTTGGCGCAGTTTGACAGATGATTTCTGATTTTTAGCATGAAGTTTTCCAAGAAGTCACGTTTATATGACAGCAATGGTTGAAATACCAAGCTTCCCATAAGTCTCTGCCACCGTTGCCATGGAGAAGAGAGCAGCTAGCGGCGCGAATCAGTCACAGTCATCAGGAAAAGTACACAACGCCACTGTTGCAGATCTCAAACCAGAAATGATTTAGTTTAGTTTTTTTTTTAAATCACTTTTATCTTTGACATGTAACTCTGTGATTGGATGCTTCATACTGAAATGCACCTTGGGAGTTGTAGTTCATGTCTGCGTCTAAGTTTTTAGATGAACCGGCTTGTAAACTGAACAGATTTTCTTATGTAGTTGTTTAATCTTTTGTACTGACGATTGCACCAGAAGAGTTTTGTGCTGGTCCCAGCTGTAGATGTGCTCCAACTGTGAGTAACGCAACATTGTCTCTGGGATGAAATGACTGGGACTTTTCCAGAAATACGCACCCAGGGGTTCCCAAAATAGCTCCTCTGACTTGGCGAGTCTATAAGTGTTGTGTAGCCTATATTTATATATATATATATATATATATGCATTAAGATCAGCACATAGTCACATGAGAACTGGGAATTTTCCTGATAAATCAGAAAGTGAAAATGAGCCTGCACCACCTACTGCACTGTAGCTGCTCTCCTGTATAAAGTCAGTCACACACAATATCTGTCATCCCTTGATGTTATCCTACAAATGCCCTCTTTTTTTTGGCACTATCACAATACACAAAGTCCAGTGGCACTGCTCACTCACTAATAACGCTCATAATCAAGCTATTTGTCCGTCAGCTCTTTTTTTTGACACCGGAGAGAATAAATACATCCAAAGCCAACTGTAACACACAGTAAAGGGCAGCGTAATCTCCCCACGTGGGCTCATGTTGCACAGCTGATGATGTTGGACAGTCCCCAGAAATGTCATCTGTCAATCCCCACCCCCTCCTCCACCCACGTATCACTGTGTCCCACATGGAAAAACGATGTGTTTTAGTGTAACTCATCAACTTCCTGAGAGTTTATTTAAAAATCCTGTATTTAATTCTGTTTCCAGAGTCCCTGTGTTTCTGAAAGGTTTTTGCATGTTAATTATATGTATATAGAATGTGTTACAATGTATGTTACTGTTTTTATATGTGCAGGTTTCCCTTTTTATTAGGTTGTATTTAAAAAAGAAAAAAAAAAAAGAGGTACCTGCCGGTCCATACGACGTTATGCTGCTTGGATCCAGACGTGATTTAAAACAGACCCTAAACAGAATCAGAGCTTTCTGTAAAACTAATGCACCACCTCTCTGTTGTCACGCAGCTCCCAGCTCTCGGTTCTCAGACTTCACTGTCGCTACAAGAATGTTTGAGGCTGTTGGAGGCCACTTTCCCTTTTGGTGAAGAATCTGAGGTAAGAGCATTGTATTTGTTTACAATGAATTGATGTAGAAAAACATTTTTTTGTATCTTTATCAATATATGTGTGTTTTCAATCAGTTTCCAGCCCCGGTCGTCACCCCAGAAATAGCAGTTTCCAATGAAGACGCTCCTTCCACATCTCAGGGCCTCCCTCTGGCACCACCGCTGCCCACAGCAGAGCCTCAGTTAGACCTGGAGCAGCAGTGGCAGGACATCATGGCCATCATGGAGCTACAAGTATGTCACTCATTTTATAATTCACCATATTTAATAAATTTTCAGATGTATTTGCTCACCCTGATGATGCCGTTTAGTATTTTGAGATGTAGAAACTGACCAAAGTAGATCCAAAACAAAGGCGTTAGTGTCTTAAAAATAATAAAAATCTATATTTAAAGCTATGGTCGATGTTGAGAACGATTGATCGTTATTATTTACATCATTTAGATGGTGGTTATGGCCCAATAATACGACCTGTACAATGTGAAGAGCAAAAGGAACGAAAAAAATACATTCTCTCTCGCGGCTGCAGACCTGCAAAGAAATTGACCAATCACAGCCTTGTGATTGGTCCGTATGGCTGTGATTGGTCACTCTCTCTCTCTTGTACCCTCCATCCAATCCCCTCGCTCAATTTTGACACTCTCTTGCTCCTCGTCCCACATCATGTAGACCTCTTTCCGCATTTGAAACTACGAGCGGTTTGTATTAAGGCCCTGAGCAATTCAGCCATAGACGTAGAGTATATACATTGAATACATGAATTCAGCGGCCTCTGCTTGCCCCAACGGCAAAGGCCGAAAGAAAGTGCAGGTCTGCCACCGAAAAGGCCGAGACGAAGAGGAGATGCGACAAAACTAAAGTGAACATCGGGTCATCGTTTGACCGATGGAGAAAGGTGAAAAGTGATGCTGATATAGTTTTTGTTGAACAGGTAATCTTTCGTTTTTATTGTGGAAGTTGTGACTTGTGAATCCGACATTGTTACTCCGCATTCAAAGCTGGCGCCGTGTTTGGTTTCTGCCGAACAGGTTGTTGCTCTGCGGGAGGGAGTGTGTCGTTAGAAGGTCGATACGAGCTCGGAGGGGAGGGGTGTGTGTGTCTTTCACGACGTCGACCATAGCTTTAACTTCCAAATTCCAAATAAAATCTGGAAGTGTGAAAGAAAATAAATAGAATCAGAGTCAAATTCAGATATATGCTAAAAAATATGCTTTTATTTTATTTTGAACTATATATGGAGCGTTCAGTTAACAAAATCTTCCTGTCCGAAGGCAATGGAAGTGAACAACACTTCAGAACAGCCCCAGAACAACTCCAGCAGCGTTAGCGGCACAAGTGCAACGACCGAGTCGAACACAGAGGGAACCTTTGGACTTTCTACTCGCTCAACACCGATAAACCAGGATGTCAGCCTCCACCAGGCCTCCCTCCCCAGCTGCAGCCAAGACTTCCCCCAGATTTTCAGCCCCCAGTTGGACTCTGTCAGCGTCACCCCGCGGCCCACCATGCTCAGACTTTCCTCCAGCAACTCCTCCAACATCAACTCCACGTTCGGAGCCACCAACCTGACCGGGATCTTTCTCCCGCCTCACATCAACAGCTCCAGCACCAACATCACATCCACGCCGATCCTGCCAGATCCCTTCAGCACCCTGCTGGAGGAGTCCATGCTGGATGAGATCAGCCTGCTGGACCTGGCCATGGAGGAGGGCTTCAGCCAGGCCCAGGCCTCGCAGCTGGAGGACGAGCTCGACTCCGATTCCGGCCTTTCCTTGGACTCCAGCCACAGCCCGGCCTCGCCGAGCAGCTCCGAGACGTCCTGCTCCTCCGCGGCCTCTTCCTCCTCCACGTCCGCCACCTTCTCGGAGGAAGGAGCCGTGGGATACAGCACCGACTCGGAGGTGGCCACGGTGGAGCCGGAGGAAGGCGCCGTCGGGGGTTACCAGCCCGGATACAGCAAGCTCTGCCGCATGAGCTATCAGGACCCCTCGCAGTTCCACAGCCTCCCGCAGCTCGACAGCATCGGCCACAATCACACGTACAACCTGCCGCTCTCCTCCCCGTTCACCGAGCACCCGGAGCTCCCCCTTTCAACCGGGAAGAAAACTCTCCGCGACAAAACGAGCTCCAAGCTTCAGCCCGCTCAGGACTTGCTCGACAAGCACTCCAGTCGCGACGAGCGCCGCGCCCGGGCCATGAAAATCCCCTTCTCCAACGAAAAGATCATCAACCTGCCCGTGGAGGAGTTCAACGAGCTCCTCGCCAAGCACCACCTGAGCGAAGGCCAGCTGGCCCTCATCCGCGACATCCGCCGGCGCGGCAAGAACAAGATGGCGGCGCAGAACTGCCGCAAGCGCAAGCTGGACACCATCATCAACCTGGAGCAGGGCGTCCAAGACCTGAGGCGCGACAAGGCCCGGCTGCTGAAGGAGAAGATGGAGTTCATCCGCTCCATCCGGCAGATGAAGCAGAAAATGCAGAGTCTGTACCAAGAGGTGTTCACTCAGCTACGGGACGAGGAGGGCCGGCCCTATCCTCCCAACGAGTACTCGCTCCAGTACAGCGCCGACGGCAGCGTGCTCATCATGCCCCGCGGCATGACGACCGCCGAGCAGAGCCGGAAGCCCGAGAAAAAACAGAAGGACAAAAAGAAGTGAGGGGGGGGAAACGAACTGCTGTTTATTCTGTCACTTTGCTAAAATCAATAAGAAAGATTTCTGCAGATGCAAGAGAAATGTCCTTTTTTCCTTTAAGAAGATTCTGGTGAGTAGAAAAATGGCATTGTTGACTACTCTTCCTGCATTAGTTTCTCCCTTTTCATTCTTTTCCTACACGTTTTTTCCCGGAAAAACTTCGAAGCAGAAGTAGCTCTCTTCGTTTGAGTACTGATATTTCATTATTTAGACGGGGGGAGAACAATAAGTGAGAAGGAGGAGAGGGATATAAAAGGACATAATAATGAGCTATTAGAAGAATTTTAGCTGCTCTTGATCCTTTTGCACCAAACCACTGAGGATGGAGATTTGTAGGGTTAAAAAAAAAAAAAAGAAGGGACTGGTACCGAGACGAGCGGGAGGACAAGAACACTGTCGTCGAGGACGGTTGGATTACTATGCACTGAAGGTTGTAAAGGACTATCAGATCACATCCCACCCTGGAGACTTTTAGTGATTTTCATAGTCACTGAAGCTTTTAAGTTGCAAATCTTCAGGCAAAAAAAGAAAGAAAGAAACGGCGTCAATGGTTGTTGAGAGTTTTTAGATACCAAAGGCTAAAAGGAAGTTCCATCGTTTTTTTTATTTTAAAAAGGATGCCATTAACAACACCGTTACTAACCAAAGGTTGTGTATGGTGCACCTCGCTCGACCTGAATACATCTTAAATGCTCAGACACTGCACTCTGATTCTGTAAGGTTTGTTGTGTCACAAAGTCCAGGTTTTTCGAGGCAGTTTGTGAGCGGCATCTTAAGTTCAGAAGGCCCCCCCCACCCCGCCCGCCCCTGCACCCCCCCCTCAACGAGGAGATTGGGTTTGATGAAGGTGGAGGAGGATGTTGTTGGCACGAGAGAACGAAGTCAGAGGCTGTTGTGTTTCCCGGGTCTAAAGAGAGGCCTGGAGGTGAAGTCCTGCAAAAAGGAGTCAGGAGTTAGGAGGAGATGGAGGTTTTTTAGGGAGGAGGCACACTGCATTGCAAAATGTATCAGCTTCCTTATAAATTATACATAGCACTGTAATTTGTCTTTAAAAAGGCTTGGCTATATGCATTTTGCCGTGTCTGTCGCTATTCCTTCGCTGCAGGTTTAAATACGGGAGCTGCGTTAAGGAGAGGCTCTTATTAACTGTTCATAATCTGTAGTATAAGCAAGGTTATAGGTCTAGCCACATCAGCTTTACATTAAAAAGTCTACACCCTTATTTGTTGATTTTTTAATTTAATTTTATTATTATTTTTATTTTTTTTTATTTCTGAAAGCCTTGAATCACAAGAGAGTTTCAAGAAATTGTGATGAGCCGGGAGCTCCAGAGAGAGAGAGAGAGAGAAAGACAGAGTACTGTACCGATCACCACCGACTCCAGGCTGCCACAGATCAAAGCTATGGATTATCTGTTGGTTTTTCCTTTTTCCTCTCGGATGCCCCGTTTGAAGCATTAACTTGAAACAGGCTCAGTCGTCGTCGTCGCTGTGGCGTAGGAGCGACATCCCTTTTAAGTAACTTATTTGCCAACGCTACCCAATTTAAAGCCACTTGGGGCGATTTTTCTAACTGCTGTAAAAAGCCAAGTTGTTTGGCTTCAATTATTAACGCGTCCTATGTTGGTTTCTTTTTTTGTTTTTGTTTTGTTTGTTTGTTTAAAAAAAAAAAAAGTTTTTGTGTTGATAACAAAGTGAGCCGGGTTGTTACACAAGATAACGAGTTACTTGGGATGTGTGTTGCTGATGGCGTGCGTTGTGGCCACTTTGAATTTGAATGCCTTTATTTCACGAATCTCATTATCTTCACTTTAAAGAGGTTTTTTGAGAACTCGGAAGAAAAAACCTGTTCTCAAAGTAGAAGTGCTATTACTTGTCTATTTGAATGAAGTTTGTCAGTACATGTGTTACATCACCCTCTGTAAAGAAAAAAAAACGTTTAAGATTAAAAAAAAAAATGTTAAAAAATCAAAATAGGTCAGTTGTTGCAGCTGAGATAGCAGTTAGGCTAGAATATTTACAAGAGGCTGAACAGAACTCGCAACATTATGATGTCCAAAAAAACTTGTTTTTGAAAGGAGAAGTGTCCTCATTACATGTGATATTCAGGCATGAAACTCTGGTTAACATTCACTTCAGTGTAACCCAGTGCAACACCAACTATTTAGTACTGCTACTACTACTTAGTGCACTTTTTTTTCTTTGTCTGTCTTGTTATGTAAATATTTTCATGTTTTGTGTTTGTCATGATTTATGAAGTTTGTCAAATGTCTCCATAACAGTCTTCACCCCACCTCCCCCCCTCCCTCTGCTTTGAGTTTGGATGTAGTTCCCTGTTTTGAGATATTTGCTGGCAATCAAGAATTGTTTTTATTGATTAATAAAGTGTTTTTATTTTCACCTGTGACTCTTGTGTTCTGGTTGTCGTAAATGGTTTGTGTCGCGCCGTACGACAGGAGTTACAACAGTGTTTTCAGATCATAATAATAATTTTAAAAAAAGCCTCAGGTTGATGAATATCCAAAGCTGGGTAATAGAGCTGCAACAATTAGTCAATTATTGGTTAACTGATTGACAGAAAGTAGGAAAAAGGTAACATCACAGGTTCTCAAATGTGCTGTATTGGAGTAAATTAAGTGTCTTGAACCATTTTCTAATGGTCAATAGACAAGTTAATCCCCAGTTGCAGCCATGGGAGTGATATATATATTCATTCATGTTATATTGAAGAGTGACACACCAGCATGAAACGGCACGGTAACAAAAAAAGTAGTTTATTTTCCAAAACTGACAAGCAAGACATGACGATAATGAAAAACACTACAAAGATTACCAGTGACCAAATTAATCACTGAAAAAGACTTTGTGGTTGAACACCAAACAAACCCCTACGGAAAACGGCTAAATTTTTATTTTATTTTTTTTGCTCTCAAAAGCACTGATGCAAGTTTGGGGAGATGGCACACTACCGAAAATAAAAAATATCACCTCACTGGCACGATGTCATGGCAACATGACTGAGGAGTCAGGCGGCGACTCTTCAAAAAACTTGAATGGATACTGGAAAGTAACACTGATTCACAGGTGAAATCGACAAGGTTTTTGTCAAGCAAACCTGAAGCATAATATATACATTTAGATTATATCCAGATAAAAGTAGAATCAAATGAGTGGATACTTCACCAAAAGACAAATGGGAGTCCAATGGCGTCTTGCTTGTCTCTTCCCCTTCCCCTCGTCCCCTCCAAACCCCCTGTTTGAAAGTTACAATGAAGTTCAAAACTACAATTTTCTTTCTTCGCCCCAGCCTTTCGTCCTCCCCGTTAGTTCTTTTCCTCTTTTTTCTCGTCCTCGGTGGGGTACGAGTGCCAAGTGAGTCTCTCTTCGTAAAATGAGATCACCACCTGCGGACACTTGACGTTGGCCTCCTTCGCCGGCACCAGGTCAGCTTCATCAGAGTTTTTCCTGGACAACAAACATCAAGAACAACAACAGAAAAGAAAAGAAAAAAAAAAGACACGACACAGATGTGTTTAATGATACATTTATCCTCCTAAAAACAGCTGGACTGATGTTGCCAGTGCGAGCAGTTAACCGTGCAGCACAAACCATTTCATGAGGAACATGAGTTCTCCCGTGGAATCTGTGGCGCCAATAATCCTCTCTGGGTCCAGGCCTCGAGCAAAGCCCCTTAGCTTCTCTGTCTGAGGATCAAAGAGCAAAACACAACTGCAGTCAATCGCAAAAACACCTTTTTTTTTTGTCTTTTTGCATAAATACAAAAGAACCTCATGTACTGTATGTATGGTCGTGGTTGCTGCATTTTCATGGCTGGGATGTGCAGAGAAAATACTATATGGGAACAAATGGAGGTTGGAGGATGTTTGTGGAAATCTATGAGATCCAAATGCTGATGAACAAACAGGAATGTGTATTTTCATCTTTTTTTTTTTTTTTGCATCTGTTGAAAGTTGATTCCAAATGTGGACTTTTTGGAAAGCGGCCACTGGCAGACTTCAGCCATAAGAGTTTAATCCAACGTCTTCCTGCCTTTAATTTATATGCAGTTTTTTTTATTTTCTAAATGCCGATGCCAATGTTCTCAAAAAGATAAATGATAACATGTTTTATTCATCTGTTTTCATCCATTTGCATCCGTCATCGTAAGCTGCAAACTGTCTTGAGTTGAGTTGAGCGTTTTTTATTTATTTAATGCGTCTATTTGTGAAATTATTTTAATTGTTGATGAAAAACCTGCTGCTTATTCTCTCATTGGTTTGTCATTAAAATGTTGGAAATTGCTAGAAATGCCTGATGTAATGTCTCACACCACAAAGTGCTGTTTTGAAATCTCCAAAGACAAAAAAAAGACTTTCAGTTTTATATCAGATATGAGAAGTTTGGTCCAGTAGATGTTTTACTTTTTTGCTTTAAAGTTTGTTATTGTACTACATTTTATTGTTAATTCTGTTGTCACTAACATCAGTAATGTCAATTAACTGTGTGTAATTCATTCATTGAAGTCTGGACCTCAAGCCAGTCCACTTGAGCCCTCTTGTGGGCTCGATGAACTGTGGATCTGGAAAGCCCTCAGCGTTCACAAACCTCTATGGACGCCAGGCGGTGTGAGTGTGTGTGAGTGTGTGTGTGTGTGTTGAGGGAGATTCCCCCCTGACATTTGGATTCAACTTGAGAGTTTCCTGTGAATGGGTTGAGTAACCAAACAGAGGGGGGGGGGGGTCTTATCGCAGGCTCTGGCCACCTGAACTTCTGCCCTGTCTTGAGAAACTGTGGTCAGTGTTGTGGGAACGAACCGCAGGAGCTGCTGGATGATATGAAGTTGTCCTGAACCACAACACAACAAACATCTGACACCTGCTGCTGCTCCTCTTCTCACCGAGGCCTTATCATTTTTATATAAAATGTCACAGTCATGTTGTGTAGATGAAGAGTTTTGTGTTTTTCTTTTTATGAGTTGATGACACCAGAGCGAAGCAAAGAAAAACTAAACAAAAATGAACTGTGCAAATTTTTATTAGACATTATAATAACATATTACACTTAATGGTCACACGTAAAAACTTGATGGGGCTATTTAATCAGATTCACAGTGGTGTCAAAACATTAAACTACACAGGCTACTGACTAGTTAGTTATGTCCCAGCACGGGCGAGAAACATTAATGCATGGTGGTAGGTAGGTAGTCGTGGTGTGTTCAAAAGTAATTAATAAGCATTAATGTTTGTGCTGGTTATTGGAGCTTTGCAGATGAGGTTTATGACCCTTAGTTTGTGCCAATCTTCTCATAAATACTAAAAAAAACATTGATTTAGCACAATTTCATGACACCACTTTTGGAAATTAATATCACCATGTTTTCCACCTGTGCATTTTTCTTTTTTATTAAGACACAATGTTTTTAAGTGTAAGGGAAATACTAAACACGGGAGCAACCATTGGCTCGGACGACAAAAAAAAAGATGGAAAACAAACATTGATGGACTCGAACAAAAACAAAGAGTTGGGACTTACGTCATCTTTTTTCTTCTTCGATTTACTGTCGTCTCCTTCTGCTTCTCCGGCCGCCTTTCTCTTCCCATCGTGCGCCGATTTTTGGGACTGCAGAAATTCTGCAATCAAATCTGGACAGTCCAAGTTATCCGAGGGCTCCCACGTGTTGTCTTCTCTAGAGAAAAAAACACAGTATTTCCAAATTTAACTCACTGTTTAACATAAATATACAGATATTTCCTATCTATTCTTTGTTGTAATAATGCAATCTCTGATTTAGAGGTTTGGATAAACAGGATAATGAAAAGACAAGATGACGCAGGTAAAGCACTCACTCAGAGAAGCCCTTCCACTTGAGAAGATACTCTACTCTCCCTTTCACCACTCGCCGGTTCAGGACCTTTTCCACCACGTATTCTTCCTCCTCCTCCTCTTCCTCCGCCGCCGCTGCAACATCATCAGGCTTCTTTTCCTTCTTCTCAGGCGTTGTTGTCATTTTAGTCTCTGATGGGGTGAGAGACAGAAGCGTGGCGATGAGAAGATTACTCGTTGGGTCGACGAGTTTTCACGGATGCTGCTGACTGAGCCTTGAAAGTGAAAGCTCTGTCTGCCTGCAGGTGTTAAGACTCAGTGGCAGATGTTTTTTTTTTTAAAAAGACGTTCACAAATGAATGGGAGACACTTCTGCTGGGTTCAACTTTGCAAATGGATGACAAAACATTTATAGTGCCAGCTTTTGTTGACATACATGGCTTTGTCCATTCCTCGGCTCTTTCGACACACACCTTTACCCCACAAGGACAAGTGATAACAGAGAAATTTATGTTAGGAAAAATAATGATATATAAAACCTTCCGTAACAGTGGGGGGGCCATCGTTAGAGGGTTCTGTAGTCAGGCTCATACTCATCAGGTAGACCTGGGGACCAGCAGGTTCCTGGTCAACGTCAAGATTGTTGCATGATGGAAGAAGCAAGCGGGAATCAATGTGGTAGAGAGGAAGAAAACAGCATTGGAGAATGGGATTCATTGAAAAGATACGAGGGTGACAACGTGAGGCAATGCAGATTACCAGCAATCCATGTGTCATACATATATACTGTATTATGTATGCAGGTTTTCACTTATTATCAATTATATTTTCCAATGATCAATTAGATGTTTTTTTAAAATGTAAAATAGTGTCACTACGGTCCAAATAATCCAAAAATATTGAATATTGGCAAATTAAGACTTGATATGTGACAATTTTGCTTGAAAATGAGCAGACACTGATTTTATTTTCATTTTATTGACTAATTGATTAATAAGCTGATCATTTCACCTTTAATGCCGTCTCTATTATGGGTTTCTATCATTTTTTCATTCATAAGACTGCTTATTATTCTGCATTGCCTGGAGTTACCCATGCACCTTTTTTTTTGACATGGTGTAAACTCTGTAATCTCTGCATGGGGGGGTTGGAGGGGAGAGTTACAAGTGTTTTATAGCTGGAGACAGAAAAAAAAACCAAACATGAACCTAATGACCACCGACCTAACATCACAGATCAATATCGACAAGGTATTTACACAGCTGGGGTGGATAAGTCTCAGGGTTTTACAGCTGATAACAACACTGTGCTGCTGCTGCTGCTGCTGCTGCTGTGTTTATGGCCTGTGTGGTCTGTCACAGCATCAACAAGAGGTTTGCATTGCAACACCTGGCTCAGAGCTAATAATAATAATAATACACATACGTAACACTGTCATGGTGTTGATGATGAATGATTGAATAAAAAAAAGAAAACACGCGTGTATTGTCAATGCAAAAGGGGGAGGAGGAGGGTTTGTTTGGTTGCTGCTAACCTTAGCTAGCCATAATAATAAAAAATAAAAAAAGAAAAGGAGAAAAACACAGCGCTCGACAAAGCCTCGAAGGTAAAAAGCACAGTTTGCAGCTAGCTGGTGTCTCTCCTCCATATTGCTTTCTCGTTAGCAACTAATGTAACATATTCTGGGATGTCTGTCGGATGCACACTGGCTGGGAAACGTGTCTCTTCGCTATAACCACCACCACCATTGAAAAATATCAATATGCACATTTAAACGAGCTATAACATTTTGGTTTCGTGCAACAAATCAATCAAACACACGTTAGAGAGAAGAGAAGACCCTCACGGTACTTGATGTTTTTTTTTTTTTTTTGCAAGGAGGAGGAGGAGGAGGAGGAGGAGGAGGTGGGGAAAGACAAAAATTAAACTCACCTTACAATGATTTATATTATGACAGAACCGGGGTCTAAAAGTTTCCACCCGAACCGAAATAAATCAAGAAGACAGCGGCGGCGGCGGGCTTTGTCCCCGCAGTTGTTCGGTAATAACGTCGCGGTTTGTGTTGAAAATGTGTCGTTTCCGCCCCTTCGTCTGGTTCGAGGAGGGAGGGGGAAAAGAAGAAGAAGGAGCGAGTGGCGGACTGGATCAACGGAGCGGACTCTCTGCATAATCGATACAGGATAGGATAGGAAGAAACTGATTTATTTTAATGAAATAATCATTATACAGTTATGGAAAAAATAAAGAGACCACTCCAAAATGCTTCTCTACATGTATGGCAGCCATCGATTCCAGTGTCTATTGAACTCCAACACAAGCACACCTACAGCTGATCACCTGAACCAAATCATATACTGTAATGAGGAAGATTTCTATTACTCTTACTTGAATACATTTCCAAGACAAATATTTTTACTTTAACTCTAGGAAGGCTGAAAAGTACTCGTTACTTTCAGGTCTGCTCTTTTTTCTTTTCTTTCTAAAATACTATTGAACACAAGCTGTGTTTGTCAAAGAAGGAAACCCTAACCCCTAAAAGCAGCACATCAGTGCAGGTGGTTTCAAAGAGTTAATTCTGAGAAACAAGAGTTAAAAGGTCCTTAAATTCATTTAGAAAAAAATATAGTAATTCATTGATGTGAAAAATAAGAAATTTACTCTAACTTTTACTTAAAGTAAATTTAAAAGCATGTACTTTTGGATACTTAAGTACCTTTAAAAGCAAGTACTTTTTTTTTTACTCTTGTAGTGTATTATCCACCTGAACCTTTTGCTTTAACATCATGCATTATGTTCTTCTGTTCTTCTTGGAACTGAAGGAAAGTGTTATACTGTAACAGTAATAGATGAGACATGAGTGACCCCTGTGAGATGCACCCTAAGAGACTGTGTTTTTGTTGTTCAGAGCCTTAAGCTGATGTTCAGCCTTGTCCGAAGCATGAACCCAAGGTCGTAAAATTATATATAGGTTAGATCCTGTCTTGTGTTTATGAACACAATACATGAACTGTGTATGTTAGACAGATACAGCTATTGTTTGGATTTACAGAATGCTTCCATTAATGTTGAACAGTTAATGCCTAATATGGAAAGTTACAGTATATCCTTATGTTGGGAGAAGGTGGAGTTTTGGAGTTAGAAAGTATATAAAGATAGTGGTTTTGAGCCATAGAGAGAGATCTCACATTGGCACCATGAGATGCTCCGATTAAAAATTGGGATTATTCCACCAATTTTGAGTTTAAAAAGTAGTGTTATGTTGTTTTAAAAATGAATATGAACTTGTTTTCTTTTATACAAGGTCTGAAAACATCTGAATTTTTTTTTTGTTATTTTGACCTGTTGCCATTTTCTGCAAATAAATGCTCTAAATGACAATATTTTTTATTTCCAATTTAGGATAAATGTTGTCAGTAGGTTATAGAATGAAACACATAGCTATGAATAGTAAAACCAGAGGAACTGATCATTTTGGTCTCTTAATTTTTCCAGAGCTGTATATACTGTATTTATATAGACATATGCGCGTATTTAAATACATCCCTATATTTTTCTATATTTCTTATTTCACACAGTTTACAACACATTAATTATTAATTCTATATCTATTTCTATACCATGAACATATGTATAAATGTGTGTCTTGACAGTAGTATTAATAGTATTATTATCATTAGTTGCACCAGTAGTATTTTTGGTTCTTTAAAGTAATGTAAACTTATAATAACAACAATGATAGTATTAGTAGTAATATTCTGTATGTCTGTAACCTATAGGTTTATAGATTGAGATACATATATTTATATGTGCATACTATATATACATACATATTAATAACTGTACTGTATGTATTGAAATATATCTATATATGATCTATATATTTTTTATTCATTCTATATCTATTTTTTTCTACCTATGCATACATATACAATACAATACAAACTTTATTGTCCCTGCAGGGAAATTTGTCATGGACAGTCATGTGCCACAAGTAACTGCATTAAGTACACATAACAGATAAAAAACCAGTACTTTTGACATTCCTCGCACAGTTCTTCTCACATACACACAATTCTCCCATTCACACAGATAAATATAAATATGGTAGATAAAAAGTACTGAATCTGTGTTTTGACAGTAGTATACTAATAGTGTTATCATTTGTTGTACTAGTAGTAGTTTTGGTTCTTTAAATACAGTAATGTGCACATGGTTGTAACTTGTAATAACAAAAACAATAGTTGTAGTAGTAGTATAGTACTACTTGTGTAATCGTATCAATAGTATAGTATTTGTATTGCTTTAAGATAATTATTGGATTGTCTTTAAAGTCTAATAATCCATCTAAAACAAATGTGTATTTAAAAGGTCAAAGGTTAAACATCAAACACCAGGGACACCAGGTGTTATTTTCTGTATTTCCTCTGGGAGGCCGCACGGTGGCGCTGTCGCTTCCTCACGTCGAGTCTCCACACAACAGAAGAAGAAGAGAGAGGCAGGCGGAAGTAGTCGGAGCCTCCTCATCCACCTGAGCTGCAGTGTGTTGTGTTGTTTTGTGGTTGTTGTGGGCAGTTGGAGCCATAATACCCCGGGTCTGAGGGGGCAGCTGGTCGCCGGGGCACCATGTCCAGAGCCCGGGCGCTGCGGGCGCTGGTGGCCGAGAGGCTGGAGGCGGCGGCGGAGGAGATCAGCCGAGTTGTCGGGGGGAAGATGCTGCTGCAGGCGTCAGGTCCGTGACACACACACCTACTTTCTGTTACCTGTGGAGCAACACTTCACATTTAACAGGCTTAAAAAAACAACAACTAATGAATCGAGAGAAAAAAAACTTTAAACATAGTCACATTTATTGTTATAAAAGGTTAGTCTGTCTGGGGCCGTTGATTGACTTCGCTGTTTTGGTAGGAAACGGATCCAGGGCGAGAGACACCGTCAAAATAAAAGCACCGAGCTAATAAAATGCGGTAAAACTCTTTAATTTAAGGAATTTAAGGAATATAATTTACAAGAAAGTCCCCGAGCCATTAAGTTAACATTTTGCTTTTATTGTATTACAAGTTAATGTCTATTTTAATAAGTTTTATGTTGGTGAACACTTTTATTTTGGTGAATTTGGTGATTTCGGTTTCCGCTACAGACGGGAACCAGAATGCAGACAAAATTCGGAGGCTAATAATAAAGGTTAATTATTCACGTTAAGCTGAAACCAAAGCAGTTTATTTATTTTCTTATTTTTTATTTTTTATTTAAGGAGGAGAATGCACATTAATGAACATAATAAAATGTAAAGGTGCCAGCATAGGCGGCGCTAGGGCAGAAGGAATGGGGAAGCTACGGGACAAAAAAAAAAAAAAGAAAAAGAAAAAAAAGTCTTTACCCAGGCAGATATAGGGCCTACTGTATATAGTTTTGATGTTCATCAAACTGAGATGCAGCAGAATGATTCCTTTCATTCTCTACTTGTTTTTTTGTTTTTTTGCTGTTGTAGTAGCCCATAATTAATTTAATCAATGTTCTTACCCTAAGCAGCATACGCCACGGGGCGTTTGTGTCATATTTCTCAACTATTTCTTCAGGTTTAAATCCTCTTAGTTGTCGCTCTCGATGTACAGAAGCAACAGAGTTGACAGTATCTGCTGTGCCATTGTCCTCATCCAGTTGCGCAACTGCTGTATCGCTGAGAATGTGCGCTCACACAGGTGTCCAGAGGTAGGCTGGTGACTGGAGGAGGGAGGCAGCAGGTGTCCGGGCGGTCGGGGCTGCTGTCTGGACGTAACTTAGGCCAGTGACTGGAGGAGGGAGGCAGCAGGTGTTCGGGGGGCCGCGGCTGTCCGGAGGTAGACCGGTGACTCGCGGGCAGTGGCCGGTATCCGGGGGGGGAGGCAGCCGGTGTCATGATGGAGGCCAGTGGCAGGAGAGAAGGCGGCAGCCGGTCGTGGAAGCATCGTGGTCGGCTTCATGGCTGCTGCTTCATGGGACTCTCGGACTCGTTAATTTTGATATTCAAAAACCTTCTAATGTCCGTTTTACCGGGCTTTTTTCTTTTAATTTCGCTGGACTGTCAGTGACTAGGGGTAAGCTTCTACGCTGCGCGTTGTAGCTACGCCGTGTGTACGTAATGACGCAGGTAACCAGTCAAATACCACTGAAATAAAAAATAAATAAACCATCGACATAGATAATACTTTAAAAATGTGTGTTTTAATGTATTTCCCACCTCTTTCTAAAATATAATTTAAAAACAACAACGAAAAAAAAACATTATTTTATTTTTTCATTTTATTATTTGTGATGATTTTATTTTATTTTCTGTGACAATCTAGGGGAAGCTAAGCTTCCCTTAGCCTATTGATAGCGCCGCCTATGGGTGCCAGTGTTAGCCAACGGCTAGTATCCTACTGTAGTCCTCCTGGCAAGGTGTTAAAAGCCATTAAAATGAACACAAGAACATAACAACATAATTCATTAAACAGGAAAAAACACATACAACAAACACATGTATCCAACAGAAACCAACAGACATAAAAACTACAAAGAAAGACAATTAACATGACACTATTATAAAACAGAAACAAGAAGTGTAGTGCAATTTAATAGATTTAGGTGAGATGGACTATTTATGATGGATAAAATGGATGAAGATGCAACAATGCAAGACCAAAACAGGGTTTGTTAATGGAGTTATGCTAGGATGGGTTGAGAACACAAGGAAACCAAATTTAATACAGTGTAATAAAGTGCTACTAAAGTGCTTTTCTGTGGGGGAAGACACTAGCTATAAGTATGTTTTGAACAAATTAGTTTACTATTGATTAAATGTTTTTTCCTTCCATTAATGTCCTGTTGTCTCTCAGATGGTTCAGACAGATTAGGAGACAAAATACTTTGTAGCTCTGTTGCATGTGTGTGTGTTACTTTACTAATCTTTTTCATTGTTTTGTGTCTTATTTCATTGTCTGCCGTCTAGATTTGTGTCTATAATGTGCAATAATTAAAATATCACACATTAATAATGCACAATTTCAACCAAATCAACCTGTAAATTCAGCTTAGTCTCCAGTTTTTAGAAAAGAAGAAATAATAAATACTGAAATACAAAACAACTTCTGACACAAACATGTTGCATAAATATGAATCTGATCTTTTTTCTTGTTTCTTTTTTCCCCCCTTCCTGCAGAATTGTCTCCTGAGCAGCAGAGAGCGTTCGTTCACCATCGACTGTCGGCCGTCGCTGATGAGATCTTTAGGATCCTGGATGGGATGGTGAGTGAGTATGAGG
The DNA here is from genome assembly GCF_905171665.1 of Trachurus trachurus. NCBI lineage: Eukaryota > Metazoa > Chordata > Actinopteri > Carangiformes > Carangidae > Trachurus > Trachurus trachurus. The sequence goes on from NC_139913.1 coordinate 6,066,761, forward strand.
CAGAACTCTCCCGTGTCCATGACAACAACAACGACGCCCGGCAACAGCAGCTCCTGAAAACAGAAGAGACGAACCTACACACAACAGGTGCATCTCAATTATAATCTTGGAAAACATGTGGGAACAGTGTAGTTGGGTAGTTTTGTACAGATTTGTGTTTTTTTTAAACACACACTTTAAAGGAAACACTTTTTTTGCTGTTAAAGGGATAGTTCACTCAAAATTCAAATTGCACTCATTATCTACTCACCCTCATGTCGACTAAGGGCTGGGAGAAGTTTCAGAGTCCTCCGTGGCTTCTCTGAGTTACAGGGGGTCTCGGCGTAGCAGTGCATGTCCATATAACGGTTGCAAATGGATACCAACTGCCAACAAGCTTGAAAAATAGACTTATTTAATTTTTTTCGGGACAATTTCGCATTTCGGGGCTTCAATACAAGACGGACATTACATACGAGCAGCATGGAGGTATTTGGATGTTTTTTGGTGTGTCTTTTTGTTACGAAGAAAAGTGGTATCCATTTGCAACCGTTATATGGACATGCACTGCTATGCCGAGACCCCCTGTAACTCAGAGAAGCCATGGAGGACTCTGAAACTTCTCCCAGCCCTTAGTCGACATGAGGGTGAGTAGATAATGAGTGAAATTTAAATTTTGGGTGAACTATCCCTTTAAAGGAAACACTTTTTTTTTGCTGTTAACATTATTTCCATGTTGTGTTTTTTTTGTCTTCGCACCCTCAGACAGACCGTCACCCTCCGGCCGAGTCCAGGGAGCATCGGGTCCAGTTCGGTGTAAAGACGCTGCTACGGCGACCGACTCTGAGCTTCTCCACGACGTCAGAGCTGTGACGGGAGCAGAGCGTGTGCTGCTGCCCCCTGGTGGCCCGGAGGAGGAGTCGGAGGACGGGAGTGGGGACGACATTGATGATGATGTTGAAGACGAAGATAGCGTTGAGGATCTGAGTGCGAAGCGGCAGCAGCTGAAGTCGAGCAGGAGAAAGTCTCAGAGGCCTCAACGTCGAGGTGCAGATTGTTGCAAGAAAAAAAAAGAGAAAAGAGCGTCGGGGAAAGTCGATCATCAAACGGACAAACAGAGTGAGACGACGGGACGAAGCCGCTGCAGAGTCTGCGGGAAGTCCTTCCGCTACAAACGCTCTTTTCTGAAACACGTCCTCACGCACGAGAAGAGCACGGACGTGTGCGGCATCTGTGGGAAACATCTGGAGGAGGAGGAGAGCCTGAAGCTGCACCTACAGACCCACAAGGAGGAGGAGAAGAACAGCTGCAGGGAGCGGACGCACGACGGGAAGAGAGAAGACGGAGTCAAAGAAGAAGAGTCAAAGGCCTTCGGGGGTTCTTCGGACGAGGAGGAGAGCGGGGCAGGCGACAGCGACGAGGACTGGAAGGAGAGCGAGGGAAGCGACAGCGGCGACGATGACAATGTCGAGACCAGAGGAGGAAAAACAAGAAGGGTCCGCACGGGAAACAAAGCGAAGGCGGCGAAGAACAAAGAGGGTAAAGACTCGTCGTCTCAGCTCAAGTTCGACTGCAAGGCGTGCGGCCGGTCGTTCTGCTACCGAGCCTCGTTCCTGAAGCACGTGCAGGAGGACGAGGTCGAGGCGGATCTCTGCGGCGTCTGCGGGAAACCCTTCGACTGCGAGGAGAGCCTGAGGCTTCACCTGCAGTCGCACGTCGAGCCCAACGACTGCGAGGTCTGCGGCAAACACTTCGACGGACACCGGGGGCTGGAGATGCACATGAGGACGCACACGGGGGAGAAACCGTACGTGTGCAGCTTCTGCGGAAAGGCCTTCACGCAGAACGGGAACCTGATGAGCCACATGCGGGGCCACACGGGCGAGAAGCCGTACGTGTGCAGCGTGTGCGGCCAGAGCTTCGGCTTCAAGGAGTACATGACGAGCCACATGCGCATCCACACGGGCGAGAAGCCGTTCCTCTGCAGCGTGTGCGGGAAGGGCTTCAGGCAGCGGGGCACGCTGAAGACGCACATGATGATGCACACGGGCGAGCTGTCGCACCGCTGCCGGGTCTGCGACAAGAAGTTCTACAAGAGCGGCGCGCTGAAGATCCACATGCGGTCGCACACGGGCGAGAAGCCGTACGTGTGCAGCGTGTGCGGGAAGAGCTTCACGGCCAACAGCTCGCTCAGCAAACACATGGGCATCCACGACGGGGAGCGGGCGCAGCGCTGCCGGGTGTGCGGCCAGGGCTTCCAGAGGAAAGACCACCTGAAGAGACACGTGCAGTGTCACAGGCTCGAGTCCGCACAGCTGACCAGTTTGTGATTCCTTGTTTAAAGGGACAGTTCAAGATTCATTTTATATAATGTTTTTTATTTTATTTTCAGGCCGAAACAGTGAGACAGAAAGTTTTTGTTGTGTTTTTTGTTATTTTTTAATGTTTTATTTGATAGAAAATTGATAATTTGGGATCTGACGAAACAAGAACTGAAAAATTAATCAATTTTCTTCCTCAACTTTGTTATATTTAATAATCTGTGTGTTGTTTTTTATATTGAATATCGTGTTTCTGTTATTGTTTCAGCAAATGTTTAAACTGCGCAAATGCTTGTTTTTCATTTCATCTGCTTCAAAAAGGAATAAAATAAAAACATCTGTGTATAATGTCACAGTTAATTTAATATTTTTACATTTTGTCATCGACTCTTTTTAATATGAACCAGTTCACAATGAGCTGTTACACAAACACTCACGAGGCTTTTATCTAATCTAATTGAAAACTCATTAAGAGCTGAAACTATTCAAGTTATTAATTAATCTACAGTCAAAAAAAGTTATTTTTTAAAAACAAAAATACAAAATAAAAGTATCTGCTCCTAATTTTTAGACAGATTATGTTTTACTCATCAAAATATACTTTGATTTTGAATTGTTCAGACAAATCAAGTGTTGTTTTGATATTTCATTCTATTAAAACTAACCAAGACGCTGAAGACGCACATGATGATGCACACGGGCGAGCTGTCGCACCGCTGCCGGGTCTGCGACAAGAAGTTCTACAAGAGCGGCGCGCTGAAGATCCACATGCGGTCGCACACGGGCGAGAAGCCGTACGTGTGCAGCGTGTGCGGGAAGAGCTTCACGGCCAACAGCTCGCTCAGCAAACACATGGGCATCCACGACGGGGAGCGGGCGCAGCGCTGCCGGGTGTGTGGCCAGGGCTTCCAGAGGAAAGACCACCTGAAGAGACACGTGCAGTGTCACAGGCTCGAGTCCGCACAGCTGACCAGTCTGTGATTCCTGTTCAAAGGGACAGTTTGACACTTATTTTATATAATGTTGTTTTTTATTTTATTTTCAGGCCCGAAACAGTGACACAGAAACTTTTTGTTGTGTTTTTTTTTGTTATTTTTCTGTTTTATTTGATAGAAAACTGATAATTTGGGATCTGACAAAACAAGAACTGAAAAATTAATCAATTTTCTTCCTCAACTTTGTTATATTTAATAATCTGTGTGTATTGTTTTTTTATATTGAATATTGTGTTTCTGTTATTGTTTCAGCAAATGTTTAAACTGCGTGAATGCTTGTTTTTCATTTCATCTGCTTCAAAAAGGAATAAAATAAAAACATCTGTGTATAATGTCACAGTTAATTTAATATTTTTACATTTTGTCATCGACTCTTTTTGATATGAACCAGTTCACAATGAGCTGTTACACAAACACTCACGAGGCTTTTATCTAATCTAATTGAAAACTCATTAAGAGCTGAAACTATTCAAGTTATTAATTAATCTACAGTCAAAAAAAGTTATTTTTTAAAAACAAAAGTACAAAATAAAAGTCTCTGCTCCTAATTTTTAGACAGATTATGTTTTACTCATCAAAATATACTTTGATTTTGAATTGTTAAGACAAATCAAGTGTTGTTTTGATATTTCATTCTATTAAAACTAACCAAGATGCTGAAGACGCACATGATGATGCACACGGGCGAGTTGTCGCACCGCTGCCGGGTCTGCGACAAGAAGTTCTACAAGAGCGGCGCGCTGAAGATCCACATGCGGTCGCACACGGGCGAGAAGCCGTACGTGTGCAGCGTGTGCGGGAAGAGCTTCACGGCCAACAGCTCGCTCAGCAAACACATGGGCATCCACGACGGGGAGCGGGCGCAGCGCTGCCGGGTGTGTGGCCAGGGCTTCCAGAGGAAAGACCACCTGAAGAGACACGTGCAGTGTCACAGGCTCGAGTCCGCACAGCTGACCAGTTTGTGATTCCTGTTTTAAAGGGACAGCTCGACATTTATTTTATATAATGTTGTTTTTTATTTTATTTTCGGGCCCGAAACAGAGAGACAGAAACTTTTTGTTGTGTTATTTTTCTGTTTTATTTGATAGAAAACTGATAATTTGGGATCTGACAAAACAAGAACTGAAAAATTAATCAATTTTCTTCCTCAACTTTGTTATATTTAATAATCTGTGTGTTGTTTTTTATATTGAATATCGTGTTTCTGTTATTGTTTCAGCAAATGTTTAAACTGCGCAAATGCTTGTTTTTCATTTCATCTGCTTCAAAAAGGAATAAAATAAAAAACATCTGTGTATAATGTCACAGTTAATTTAATATTTTTACATTTTGTCATCGACTCTTTTTAATATGAACCAGTTCACAATGAGCTGTTACACAAACACTCACGAGGCTTTTATCTAATCTAATTGAAAACTCATTAAGAGCTGAAACTATTCAAGTTATTAATGAATCTACAGTCAAAAAAAGTTATTTTTAAAAAACAAAAATACAAAATAAAAGTCTCTGCTCCTAATTTTCTGACAAATTGTGTTTTACTCATCAAAATATACTTTGATTTTGAATTGTTCAGACAAATCAAGTGTTGTTTTGATATTTCATTCTATTAAAACTAACCAAGATGCTGAAGACGCACATGATGATGCACACGGCGAGCTGTCGCACCGCTGCCGGGTCTGCGACAAGAAGTTCTACAAGAGCGGCGCGCTGAAGATCCACATGCGGTCGCACACGGGCGAGAAGCCGTACGTGTGCAGCGTGTGCGGCCAACAGCTCGCTCAGCAAACACATGGGCATCCACGACGGGGAGCGGGCGCAGCGCTGCCGGGTGTGTGGCCAGGGCTTCCAGAGGAAAGACCACCTGAAGAGACACGTGCAGTGTCACAGGCTCGAGTCCGCACAGCTGACCAGTTTGTGATTCCTGTTTAAAGGGACAGTTCAAGTTCAACATTAATTTTATATAATGTTGTTTTTTATTTTATTTTCAGGCCGAAACAGTGAGACAGAAACTTTTTTTTTGTGTGTTTTTTGTTATTTTTCTGTTTTATTTGATAGAAAATTGATCATTTGGGATCTGACGAAACAAGAACTGAAAGATTAATCAATTTTTTTCCTCAACTTTGTTATATTTAATAATCTGTGTGTGTATTGTTTTTTATATTGAATATCGTGTTTCTGTTATTGTTTCACCAAATGTTTAAACTGCGCAAATGCTTGTTTTTCATTTCATCTGCTTCAAAAAGGAATAAAATAAAAACATCTGTGTATAATGTCACAGTTAATTTAATATTTTTACATTTTGTCATCGACTCTTTTTGATATGAACCAGTTCACAATGAGCTGTTACACAAACACTCACGAGGCTTTTATCTAATCTAATTGAAAACTCATTAAGAGCTGAAACTATTCAAGTTATTAATTAATCTACAGTCAAAAAAAGTTATTTTTTAAAAACAAAAATACAAAATAAAAGTCTCTGCTCCTAATTTTTAGACGGATTATGTTTTACTCATCAAAATATACTTTGATTTTGAATTGTTCAGACAAATCAAGTGTTGTTTTGATATTTCATTCTATTATAACTAACCAAGAAATTAATCAATAATGAAACGATTTGCCAGTTGCAGCTTTAAACCTTCACAAACTTCCATCATGTTGTTCATCTGCACTTTGTGTTGTTTGAGCTATAATAAAAAACACCCAGAGATAAAAATCTGCTTTTGTTTCTATGAGATATAGTTACAGATGTGGAAACAGCTGCAGAAAAACTTCCATGTTCAACAAACCTGCTCAGAATCACTGTGTAGTTTGGAAAACAGACACCTGCTGAACATTAGTGTGTGTACTAAAGCTTTACAAGAGCATCTTCAGTGTGTTTGACTTGAATCGTTACAACATCAAAGTCCAAACCTCTGACTTTAAAGGGATAGTTCAACATTTTGGCCCATTGCTATAATCTCTTTAGTCTTAGCAGTAGGTTTGTTACCTTTAATTGTCGGTGCAAGCTATTTTTAGAACGGGGGAGCAGAGCCGTGAGCTGCTCAGAGCTACGCTACGGAGGCTAATGGGATTTCTTGGTTTCCCTCATCAAACTCATCAAATACACAATCCAACAACTCCACAACGCTCTGGTGGACAAGTTGTGACCTGCACATTCACCACGCTATGAGATAATAACAGAACGTTACCAGACAGAGTTGTTTTAGAGGTGAATTCATGCAAAACCACTAATGCACGTTGCCTTCAGGGACAGTTTTTCATCAAGCAGTCTCTGTATTTACCTCTAAAACAACTCTGTCTGGTAACGTTCTGTTATTATCTCATAGCGTGGTGAATGTGCAGGTCACAACTTGTCCACCAGAGCGTTTTGGAGTTGTTGGATTGTGTATTTGATGAGTTTGATGAGGGAAACCAAGAAATCCCATGAGCCTCCGTAGCGTAGCTCTGAGCAGCTCACGGCTCTGCTCTGCCGTTCTAAAAACAGCTTGCACCGACAATTAAAGGTAACGAACCTACTGCTATGACTATAGGGATTCATTTGCCAAAATGCCAAAATGTTGAACTATCCCTTTAAGGTCGATTTATGGACTCAGACGGAGGATGAAACTAAAATCCACTCAACTTTTCTGGACGTGAAAACTGTGAAGCTGTGAAACACCAGACCGGACTCAGAGACGTTCAGTTTAAACACAATTTATTTTTCTGCTTAAATAATTACTTGGATCATCCAGTGTAGGCTATGTTGGTTCGTCATACATGTTGGTACCAGATTTTTATTATCAACAATGGATGCTCGGGGTGGTTTGGTATGAAAAAAGACGAAATGGAAAAACAAACAAACAGATTTACACAGGAACAGAACATCTGATTTTTAACATGTTTCAATACTGTGATTCATTGTTGTGACTTGTTTTAGTAAAAATGACCAGATTTGGGTGATGGATGATGGGTGGGGTCGAGGGGGGGGCTAAAAATGAGATCCTCTGTTCTCATGTAATCACAACCAAATTAAATAAAGATAAAAATCATCATCAAACCTTCAAAATAAAAGCCCCCCCCTTTTGTAAAACCACTGCAGAACTAAAAGTCGTATCTTACACTTGAAAGATGGGCGACAGATAGACTGGTTTTATTTCATGTCACACACACACACACACGCGCGCACACACACACATATATGCAGGGGGTGGGGGGGGTTGGCTGCTAGCAGTTTGGAGTTAATGTATTAATAGTGTCAGTCTGCGTGTTACATTCAGGGACACTTGGTTCGGCCCCTGACGCGACAAAAATAAATGAATCTGGCCACTTGAGTGTGGAGTGTGTGATCTGTAGAAAAACAGAAAAAGAGATAAAAACGGTAACAGACGACAGGAGTTTGTGTAGTTGTGAGTGTTGCACACAGACAGACGGACCATCATCAGACCCTCTCTAATTGGATTACAGTGCTTCTGGATTAGGAGAAACAAAAACAAAAAACAAAAAAAAGAAAAGAAAAAAGCGTTAATAAAATAAAGTGACGTCACATGCAGCAAAGTATCAGATGTCCCACAGACGGACAGGAAGTAGCTGTTTTGGCTTTCAAAGAAACGTCCTCTGTTTAAAATCAAGCAGTTGTTGTCGTCGTCGTTGTTTTGTTGTACTGTAGTTTATCTTTTCTTTTTGTGTTTTTTTTTTTAATCTCCATTCGCGTTACAGTCGTTTTTGTTCCTTTGTATAATTCAGTGAGGAAGAAAGAGCTCGTCAGGCGTCGATCGGTGTCGACATCCGTACAAACGCAGCGACTCTGCAAAGCTTCAACTCAAATCAGTGCATAAACAATCTGTGAAGCTACTGATTTTTTTTTTTTTTTAAAGATTTTTATACAATGTCATTTATATACAACAAAAAAAAAAAAAAAAAAAAAAAAAGAAAATCACCCATTTACTATATTATTTCATTTTTTAAAAAAGAACCACATGGTACAAGCCCAGTACTGTGGGTCCAGGAGGAAAAAATAGACCATATAAGGCGAGTGTCTGAGAGATTGAATCACAAGTTTCCTTTTCTGTCAGCAGTTTGCTTTTTTTTCTTCTTATTTTTTTTTTTTTTTTTTTTAAAGTTTATTTATTTTTTTAGTTATTCCGTGTCAGCCAGCGTCTGGTCTTTGGTGGCAGACGCCGCTCCAGCTCTCACGTCCATGCGTGTCCCCCTCCATGTCTCTCCGTGTTGTTGTTTTTCCTGACAGTGAGTGAGTTTTGGTGACATGCTCATGCGAAATCAAAGAAAAGTAACTTGTTGTTGTTGTAGCGTCGTCTTTGCTGAAAACCATGCGTTGTTAAAGTGAAAGCTTCAGACACGTTTTGGCTTTGATTGACGAGGCTTCTTCGTTTTCAGGTGGGTAGAGGGGGGGCAGGGCTCCAGTTTGTTTCTCCTCCTCCTCCTCCTCCCTGGGTGTGGATGTGGTGTCGCAGGTGGACGTCAGGTGGACCTGGACAAAACATGGAGACGTCACAGATTAATTTTAATGTGCTGATTCGATCTCAGTCCAAATATCTGAAGATTATTTTAATTTAATTTGAAAGCATACATTTTTAAACTGAGGGAACTAAAACTTTAACTATTCTCTGACATTTGCATTAGTGAAAGATCAATAATAATCGACAGATTTTCCTCTTCTTGGTGAGAACTGGAAGAGAAACTGATTCAATCTCAAACTACAGTAGCTGTGATTCGTTCTGCAGTTTCTTCTAATTAAATTTAAGACTCTTAACGAGCTTTTTTAACTACACTATAAATCATCATAATAAAACCGGACCGGATAATGAGGTGGTTAAATGTATTGGTATTTAAATCACATTTTCATCAGCTTCAAAGTCCACAGTAATAGGAGTCACTAATCTATTTGTTGATTAGTAAGTATTTTATTAATTGATTGTTCTTTCAGCTGACAGTTGGACTCCAGTGAAGGACATTTCAGTAGGACATTCCACTGTTTCCCAGTCTTGTTGTGGATTAACAGAGGAAATAGACAGATGGATTTACAAAATAAAAGTCTGACAAATTGATTTAAGAGTTGTATGAATTTTACACTAAGTCAGAAATCTGGAAAAACTTCTTGTTAACTTTTTCCAAGAGCTGCAGATAGTCTGTTAGCTTATTTTAGCTTAGCATGAGTGCAAACAAAGTGGGATTGGTTTCTGTGCTAAGCTAAGCTAACAGGAAGAGATTCATCTTCATCAAACAAAGAAAACAATTCAACTAATCTCCCAGAATATAAAACTGTTGTTAAATATATTATCTTAATCATAATGTGTCTGTTATTCTCACCAGGTTCAGCTCAGAGCTCCTCTGTTACGACTGACTCTTCTTCCCTTGTTTCTTGTCTCCAGGCTGCAGGTTCATCCACAGACATTAAAAAAAACAAAGAGATGTAAACGTTAGTGTGTTTCATCACTTAAATCTGACTGAGTTCGTGTTAATGAAGCAGAAGAGTTGAGCTCAGCTACTGAACGTCGACAGATCACAGACAACATGCTGCAAAGAGACGAGTCAGAGGAGGAAAACAGATCATTTTCAGATAGAAATCACACATGCTGCATCGTTACAGGTTAAAAGAGAGAAAAAGGAGCAGTTTATTTTTTCTATATTAGTCCAAACACTTGTGTTATTAGTCGTTCTTTGGCCCAATCGACGAGCTGTGACGACACAAATACAACCACTGCAAAACCACAACCTCTGTTTCAGCTCCACAGAGGAGATTTAATTATCTAAGGATCCTTAAATGTGAATAAAATGACCAAAGCTGGTTCTTAAACTCTCAGATGATGCGAGAGAAAATGAGAAACATGTTGGTGTTAAGTTTGTCCGCACACACACACATGAGCTAATGTTGCTAACAGCTGCACATTAGCGGCCTCATGCAGGTGAAGGCGACCGGCTGCTTCTAACTCCAACCTCCTGTTTCCCTCTCTGGGCTTCTTCTCCAGACTTGTGGCCCCCCTGTCGGCGCTTCCCTCTCCTCTTGCCCTTCCCCCCTGTGGCTCCTCCTCCTCCTCCTCCTGATGAAGGAGCAGCATCTGCTACACCACTAGCACCATCACCACCACCAGCAGCAGCACCGCCACCAGAAGCTCCTTCTTCTGCAAGAATTTCGCCTTCACTTTCCCTCCTCTCCTCAGAGTTGTACACTCGGCGCACAACCTTTCTGATCACCTGTTGGGAGGCAGAAGCATGTGAGGGGGGAGGAGGAGGAGGAGGAGGAGGAAGTGGAGGATGCAGAAATAAAGAAAAGAAAGATGGGGAGGGTACATGGATGTGTGTGTAGGTGCATGATGTTGGAGAAGGATTTGAATCTCCTATGCAGTCTTGTGTGGTTAAAGGTCGACCCCTCTGGGCCTTGATGCCCCTCTCTGAGATGCAGCTGCTGCTACAGACAGTTATTTATCTGCCCTGCTCTTCCTCACAGGAACACACCAAGGCCATGTTCCTTCCTTTTGCATCCTAAATCTCACTCTTTGGTGGTTTCCACACACAGCTGCAGACCTACTAGGTGATAACACGTTATGATGTTGCTTTCCTATCACCTTATTCCCTCCGGTTCATCCAGTACTCCCATTGAGCTGACCTGCTCTAACCCTTTCCTGTATATGGTCCAGCCTGCGAACTTGGAAGCTGCCAGGTCCTTCTTTAGCTCCATTTCCATGTTTTTCCTCATTCCATGTTATAAACTGTTTTCTTGTCTGTATACAACATCTATTGCACGTCTGTCCGTCCTGGGTGAGGGATCCTCTGTTGCTCACCCTGAGGTTTCTCCTGTTTTTTATGTTTCTTGGGAGTTTTTCCTCATTTGATTTGAGGGTGTGTAAAGCCCTTTGAGACAAACTGTTTGTAAAAAATGGGCTATACACATAACCTTGCCTTGCCTATAGCCAATAGGATGTTAAAGCAACACTATGTAGTTTAACAAACACAGGTAGCCTAAATATCGGACCGGTGTTGTAGAATTTCACAACTCTGTGCTGGATTTTGTTCAATCAACATCAAGCTCAAGCCTGGTCTCCCTGCTCCTCTCACCCACACATGATGTACAGGGACACTCGGCTGTCCGGCCTCCCCTCCAGAGCTCTTCTCGCTTTTTTTTCCTTTGCCTCCTCTGACAAAACAATCTTTGCTTTCTGATAGAAAAATACTGAGTGTTCCTTTAATAATGTTGATCATATGTCCTGTCTTGTTTTGTGAGAACCTGTCCAGTTTTGATAAGCGAAGCGACCTTCAAGATAGTGGAGGCATGCAAACAGCTTTGTGAGGTTAGGTTTTGAAAACATCCTCCTTGCAATCTAAGCGATAACAGGGCTGTAACTAGGCAGTATAACGTGTCTTATGAGTACTCTGCAATATGTGCTTAAATACTGATTACTTTCTCTGTCCGGGGAGCTGCTCTCTCATGACTCTGTTGTGGGAGATTCTGTGCACAACTTGATATAAAGACATTGACCTCGAGAACCTAAGCGCAGTGGCCTTTTCACCCACACTTTCCTCCGGCACCGGCTCCGTCAACAATAACCAATTTTTTTACCACTTAAATGGTCGAAAAACTACATAGTGTTACTTTAACACATCTCCCCTTACAGGCTCTGTCCACTTTCCTAGTATAAGAATCTGAACTTGTGCTCTGGCCCCTGAGAGTTGAGGTGGCATCATGCACTCACATTGTGTCGATTTTGTTCTCTTTGATCGATCAAGCCCTAATTAACTTCCTCAGTATGAGACATCCTGTGCTTTTTCTTCTTCCTGCAACACCTTAGAGTTTCTCCCTAACATATGAGATTCATTATATGTGTGGTGGCAGGTATCCATCTGAAATATGACTGTGTAATTGTGTGTGTGTGTGTGGATTGGGATGTTGACAGGTGATTAGTGGAGGGTGAGGACAGTTACTTTTCTGGTGACCAGATTCCCGTCTTCATCTGTGAACTGCTCCTCCGTCACAGACTCTCCAGGAATGTTTTTGGCCTCCTCTCCCTGAGGGAAGGGTTGAATAAAAAAATAAAATAAAAGAAATGAAGGGATGGGAGGAAGGGATGGAGGGTGGAGGGTAAAGGTAAAAGTACAGTCTAGTGTATAATGATTATTAAGAAAGCAGACTTCAGCCTCAGTCAATGGGTTAATTTCATTTTTCTCCTTTCTCCTTCTTTATGCTGATGTTTTTAAAGCAGTAAATATTCATCATCCATCCTGTGACAGCTGACTCAAACTTGTTCATATAATTTTGCAACCTTGACTTTAAAATGCAGAATAAGAGACAGACGTCAGAAAACTGTTTCATCATCACCGTCATCAAAAAGAAAAGAAAAATCAAGAACATCAACAAAAAAAAGCTTCAAACCTGATGACGTTCACACCTGTGTCGTGCACAAGAGAGAATTTAAAACCCACACATCACCACACTCAGGTCTGAGGCTGCATTTATACAGAGGCGGATCAAGTATAAGTTGTTTTGTTACATATTAAATATTCAGCCTCAGGACACAAAGAGAAAATGACCTGCTGAGAGAATAAAACATCTGTTGTGTCCATCAGTTGGACACATGTCTGCTCCTGTACAGATGCAGCCTCGGATTCACACAGTTCAACAGCAGCAGCAACGACGTCACATCTCACAACAGCACGGCAGCGGATGTAGTGGCTCAAACCAACAAGCAGTGAGTAGCACCTCATGCTAAACATCCACACACACACACACACACACACACACACACACACACACACACACACACACACACACACACACAGAGGAACACACACTCTAACCCCCTGTGAAACTACAGTTGGGTTTCTGTCCACTTGTGGAGAAATCTCTGACCAAAATCTCATAAAACTGACGATAGAAAATGTGAATTAATTTGTGTTTCCATCCTCCACGTGTGAGTGTTATTCTACCTAAGTGTTGAATGAGTTGAGTCCTGTCTCTTGGTACGGTGTATTGGCCAATGTGATTAGTTTGTATGTCTAATCTATTTAATGTGTGTTGTTTTAATTGCTTTTTTGCTAACTACTTTTTTCTTTTCTTTTTTTTTAAAGCATATTGCATGGATTAATTTCTAATCTATGAAATGTATGCTGTTTTAATTGCTTTAAAAAAAATTATTATCAACATGTCCATTTCCATTTCGGAAGAAGAAAACCAGGTGAAAACATGGCAGCTCTGTTTGTTTATGTCTAAACTTCGGGATTTCTAAACTAAGACTACATTTTTTGATAATCTGACTCTTAAATTTTCATGTTTTTTTAAACTCAATGTTATGTTTTTTCCTCTGTCAGTGTCTCGCTTTTACAAACACACTGATACACAACACAACACGCATCTACACAGAAACACACTCTCAGACCTTCTCCATATGAAACACACTAATGCTGTCAAACACATTCAGGTAACTGTCATTCAACTGTTGTCGAGCTTGGATGCCAGTTCACTGCACACTGCCTGCAGCCCACCACACACACACACACACACACACACGGACTCACACACACCTTCAGTATGACCCGTCTGCGGTACACCCTGGTGGTGACAGTGGTCTCCTCATCAGAGCCGGACTCGTCAGCTCTGACTCGGCCCTGACGGACGTTAATGAATCATTTTATTAACTTGTTGTTTTGTGTTTGTCTATGTGTTATTGCACTTTATATTGTACAGCACATTGTGAGTGTTGGTGCTTTATAAATAAACTTTCTTCTTCTTAATGAACCCAGTGTGTTTGTGAGTGTGAGTTTAACACTTTGACATGTTTTCACCACAGAAATGACTCGAGATTCACAGAAACTGGGAGAAGAAAAACAGAATTTAAAGGGATAGTTCAACATTTTTGGCAAATTGGCCCATTGCCATAATCCCTATAGTCATAGCAGTAGGTTCGTTACCTTTAATTGTCGGTGCAAGCTGTTTTTAGAACAGCGGTGCAGAGCCACGAGCTGCTCAGAGCTATGCTACGGAGGCTAATGGGATTTCTTGGTTTCCCTCATCAAACTCATCAAATACACAATCCAACAACTCCAAAACGCTCTGGTGGACAAGTTGTGAGCTGCACATTCACCACGCTATGAGATAATAACGCAACGTTACGAGACAGAGTTGTTTTAGAGGTAAATTCATGCAAAACCGCTGATGCGTGTTGCCTTCAGGGACAGTTTTTCATCAGCAGTCTCTGTATTTACCTCTAAAACAACTCTGTCTCGTAATGTTCTGTTATTAGTTGTTGGATTGTGTATTTGATGAGTTTGATGAGGGAAACCAAGAAATCCCATTAGCCTCCGTAGCGTAGCTCTGAGCAGCTCACGGCTCTGCTCCGCCGTTCTAAAAATAGCTTGCACCGACAATTAAAGGTAACGAACTCTCTCTGGATAAGACACCACCACAAACTTCTCACCTGGACTTTGTGCTGGGACCTGTCTCCTCCGTCCTCCCGTCCTCGGCTTGGTCCCGCTGTGCTGCTGTCCTCCTGAGATCCCTTCCTCTTCTTCTCCTTCCCGTTCCCGTTCCTGGCGGCGTCACTCTGACCTCCGTTCTGTGTGTCGGTCTGAGCCGCCGGCGGCCGCTGTTCCCGGGAATCAGCCAGACTCTCCGGGCTGGAGGAGGAAGGAGCAAAAACACACAGTGAGGAGGAGGAGGAGAAGTTGTGAAACACTGGGAGACAGGACGTCATTATTTATTTTTTTATTTTGGTAACACTTTACAATAAGGGTCCCTTAATTAACGTTAGTTAGTACATTATTAAGCATTAATATATAAACTAATGTGTTAATTAATGCTGAGTAATGCATACATAATGATAACTAATTACTATTCAACTTTTATTATTACTTAATAATTTATTAACTAATTTTGAGTATAAAACATTAATTAACTGCTTACTAATAGGCTACATTAATTAATGTGTTTCCTAATCCTAAGTAATACATACTAATGATTGTTAATATCTCTGTAAACAGTTAATTAATGCTTAATAATTTACTAACTAACGTTAATTAAGGGACCCTTATTGTAAAGTGTTACCATCATCATCATCACACTTCATCTTAGTTCAAGTAATACAATACACATGGCCGAAAGGGAAAGCGGGAGAGGAGAAGCAAAAGCTTATCTAGTCCCGCCCCCATTATTACCCACAGAATACAATCTTTATCATAATCTTATCGTTATCAGATCCTACCTTCCCTCCGCGGCGCCGTGCAGCAACAACGACGACGACGACGACTCTGCGATGATCGCGTCCGACATCTCGCCTCTCCAACCTGGAACTGAACACACGTCCTTTTCTGCTTGCCGTACTTGCTCGAGGATGGCATTCACCCTCTCCTCCGTCATCTCCTCGTCCTCCAAGCCTCCCTCCAGCTGAATGTCCTCCAGGAGACTCTGCAGCCGCTCCTGCGTCATCTCCTCATCCTCTTCTTCCTCTTCTCTTTCCTCCTGCTTCCCGTTTCCTTGAGGAACTTCCGAAGCTGCGTCCTCCTCCGTTAGTTTTCCCTCCGCTGCTGCTTCCACATCTTCTGCTTTTCCCGATTTCTCCACTGCTCTCCTGTCGTTTTCCGGCCTCTCGTAAGAAACCAGCTCTTCTTCCACTTCCACCACCATTTGTCCTCCAGTGGTCAGGGTCGTGTCTTCTGCCTTGACGATGGTGGGCCCCGTGGTGACCGTTGCCGCAGCGACCGTTACCGGGTCGCTGCTGCTGGTGCTGGTGGTGGTCTGAGTGAGGGAGAGGTCGCTAGGTCTAGTGAGCGTGGTCTTGCTAGGGGAGTCTAAGCTAGCCTCGCCCTCGCCAAAGAAGTCGTCTTTGCGCAGCGGGGTGGGGGGCTCGTAGTTCAGCTCTGTGGGGGTCAGCAGCTCCAGATCTATATTGTGGTATCCTGGGTGGATGGCAGGAGTAGAGGAGGATTAGAGGGTAAGGGGATCGAAGAGGAAGGAGAGGAAAGGAAAAAGAGGGGGGGTAATGGAGGGGCAGGGGGAGGAGAGGAGGTAGAGTGGTGGAGGTGATGAAATGAGAAACACTTGTAACATCTAAAGGCAGCGTCTGCTCAACGGTCACACAGGAGGAAGTCACAGTTTAAAGCTGCAGTGACTGGTTTTTGGCCACTGGGGGGCAGCAGAGAAGAGCAACAAACCATCACTTTATGCAGCTGTTTAAGGGAAGTAGCTAATAAACATCTGTCTGTTTACACATCCTGCAACATTTTCAGTAATTAGGAGTCAGAGTGTCCACTTTGTAAATGTATTTTTAATTGTAACTTTCATTTTAGATCTGTTTTTCCTCTACTAAATCTAATTATGTGGCTTTTTAAAGGGATAGTTCAACATTTTGGCAAATTGTCTCGTAATGTTCTGTTATTATTTCATAGCGTGGTGAATGTGCAGGTCACAACTTGTCCAACAGAGCGTTTTGGAGTTGTTGGATTGTGTATTTGATGAGGGAAACCAAGAAATCCCATTAGCCTCCGTAGTGTAGCTCTGAGCAGCTCGCGGCTCTGCTCTGCCGTTCTAAAAATAGCTTGCACCAACAATTAAAGGTTACGAACCTATTGCTATGACTATAGGGATTATGGCAATGGGCCAATCTGTTGAACTATCCCTTTAAGATCTTAATGCTCCACTGTGTCCAGCTGGGAGTTGATGATTGTGTTTACTTCTTGCTTATTCCTGATAGAAATGTGGATTGTCAATGGTTTTTCAGCTGCCTCATGCTGACAGGAAGCGAGGTAGAGTGGGATTTGTGGGTGAAAAAACTCAAAACAAAGAGATAATGTGGCTAAAAAGCTGATCTCAGACCTGTAGAGCTCAGAGGAACTACAAACAGCTAACAGCTATATGAAGTTAGTGACCAGCTGGTGAATATTTAGGAGCTGGTTGAGACCAAAACAGAGCAAAAAGAAAGTGGATATTGAACTTGATTCCATCATTAAAATCAATGCTAATGTTGTTGGATGTGTGAATAAGCAGCTGTTTTCTAACTCATTAACCAGACCTTAACTTTGCAGCTTATTCTGCTGCATCTTATTGACAGAGACAAATCACTTAATACTGATTACAGCTTCAAGTTTCCAACTTTACATGTTTTTGTCAAACACGTGTTGTGTGACTGCTGAAGCAGCTCTGCAGAGGAGACACATGAACAGATCACAAAGAGATGGAAACAGAGAAATTAAAAAGTACCAAAGGCAGAAGAATATTTAAAAAAATGTGAGACAGAAACTTCACATAAATATATATTTATAGGCTACTGTACGTATAAAATCTACAATGAACAGTCAGTCACTGTAATGTCGCTGGAGGAACTGCCGGAGTTCCTGTTTAAGTTTAAGTGGCACTTAAATCAGAGAAGCCTTTTTGTTAAAGCACTTAACTTCAGACCCACAGAGTCAAAACCAGAGCTACTGATTTTGTGAAGTAAACGAGGAGGGTGTTTGGAGGGGGAGTGGGTGGGTGGGGTCTTCATTATAGCACTTTAAAACAAGCTCATCAGCTCAGTTGATTGTTGCTGCAGTTAATGAGCCAAAGCCTGAGCTGAGTCCAGGTAGGTTAGTTAGTTGTGTTGATTGAAACAAAAAGGCAAAAAGAGAAAAGAGAAGGAGGAGAGCAGAGCAGAGCGACAAACAAACAGGCGTCTAGATGTAAAGTTCAGGGACCGAACGATCCCGCCTGAAGTGACGGGGGACACCGGGAGGGAGGGGCGAGGGAGGAGGGGAGGAGGAGGAGGGGGGGAGGAGGAGTGACGGGGGAGAAAGAGAGCGGTGGTGGTGATCTAAGGGAGGAGAGGAGGAGGAAGGAGAGAGAGTGGAGTTGGAGGATGAAGAAGGGGAGGAAGAGGGAGGAAGCTGAGAGGGAGAGGGGGGAATGGAGGTGGGAGGAGAGGGGAAATAGAAAGGGGGAGAAAATGGAAGAGGAGGAGGAGGAGGGGGAGTTGGAAAAGAAGGAGATGACGGAGAAGAAGAGGGAAGAAGGGCAGATGGTTTAATGGATTTAGGGGATGCTGCAGAGCGAGGAGGTGGGAGAAGGACGAGAGGAGCGATGGAGGAGAAGGAGGAGGAGAAGGACGGAGGGGACGAGGGGAGACAGAGGGGGGAGGGAGGAAAACAACGTGGGAAGGAGAAGAAGGTGGAGAAGCTGAGGGGGCTTCGAGGGGAGGAGGGAAGAGGAGGGGAGTAAGGCAGAGAGAAGAAGTGGGGGAGGACGGGAGCGAGGGGGAGGAGGTAAACGGGAGGAGTGGACGGGGGAGACGGGAAGTCGAAGACGGAGGAGGAGGGAGACGGGACAGCGGGGGGGGAGGGGAGGGACAGAGCAGTGATGTGGCTGAAAAAAAGAGGAGGAGAAAAGGAGGAAGAGGAGGAGGAGAAGATGGAGGCGAGGCAGGGAGGGGTGAGAGGGTGAGACGTTCGGGGACACAGAGGGAAAGTGGGAGATCTGAGGAGCTTTGGAGCTATTTCAATCATCACAAGAAAAACAAACAAACAAACAGAGAACGACAATCAGACAAGACTTGAATGAAAAGACAAACAGAGCAGTTATAACAAACAAACAAATGAATGCACAGACAGTGAAATGAAGACACGACACGCAGAGGCTTAATGTTGAAGAAGAAGCTGCTGCAGAAGCAAAAGACGTTGCAGACCAGAATCATGGGATTGATTGACTGATCCGAGCAGACGAAGCAAGAACAGACTTTGTGCATCATCCAGGAAAACATCCAGAACAGGAGAGGAGATAAAGTCGCACTTTAGGATCTGGGTGAGCTAAAGTTTTGTTCAGCTGCGAGTTAGAAGTTGCAGCAGGGAAACTGGGAAAAAAAACATATTTACTGAGAAGAAGAAAAAAAAAATCCTCCAGAGATCCTTTCCAACAACTGCTGAGTCCCAACTTTTTACTGCAGTACAGTATAAACTGTGTGTTGTATATTTTGTACTAACACAAAGAATAACACAGTAGGTCAGCAGCAGCAGGCAGTGAGCCGCTCAGCTGCAGTTAAACAGAACGTTTTTATCCTATACATACAGTATGATGTAGTTTTATAGTTTGAAACAACTTTTAATAAACTGTAAATGTGAAGTGAATTATTTACCAAAAATAAAATTGATAAATGTATGTCTACGTTTATCTTTTCAAAGATAACCCTCACTCCTATTCCTTCAACTCAGAAATTAAATGACTGATAATTCACTTATTCCATTTAACCATTTTATACATAAAAAAACTCTCCACCACATTATCAAGGATATAATTCAGTTTCAGAAAGACTGTGTTGAAATTAAAGCATATGTATCAGAAAAAGTGATTTCTGCCAAGATAAAATCTACATAATAAACAATCTATATGTAGTTTTTGTGTAATTAAAGAATATATAGATAAAAAAACTCCTCCATAAGATGGTAGAAATCCTCAGTCATGGTTAATGTTTGCTACACAGCAGCTGTTAATGGTGCCATAGACAGAGTTTGGGGGCAGGAGGGGATCTGCAGCTGCAGCAGCTGTTAGTGGACGGCAGGGGGCGCTGTTGCATTTCCATAGTTACTCTAACCAGCCTGATGATCTCAGTGGGGAGGGTGGGAGTGGGAGTGGGAGTTGGAGTGGGGGGGTGAGGAGAGCAGGAGCTGGAAACTGGATCCAGAAGAAGCTGAAGTTAGCAGAAAATTAGCCACTGGTGGGAATTAGCTGGTTAGTGGTGTTTAGCGCTGCCAGGGGGAATTTGCTTTAGGAGTTAGTCACTCAGAAGCAGCAGCAGGAGGAGGAGGAGGAGGTAGAGGAGGAGGAGGAAGATGAGGAGGAGGAGCAGGAGGAGGAGGAAGGCGGGGAGTCTGCTGGTCTCAAAGCAGGAGAAGCTGCAGTGGAGCGAAGAGGCTGGGCGGCTCGGAGGAGGAAACCCAGGAGATGAGAGCTGGAGTAACAGCGACGACCAGCAGTGACACAACAGAGTTACACACTGGACACTTTGAAAAGAGGTGTTTCGTTTTCAACCCATGTGGAGCGGCGTCCGAGGGGGCGGAGCTCAACGTGAGCCGCATTGCACACTCTCAAACATATACTATATATATATATACGCATACATACACACAACTCCCCCGGTGCGCTGATGTGTTGAAAAGGCTCCACCCATTTGAAGAGTGTTAAGAGTGTATTAGTGCAAGCTGACAACATCAGTACAGGCAGCTCCTCACACACACACACACACACACACACACACAAACAAAGCTGTAGCCATGCATTTTGTTTTTTGTTATTAAATGTTAAATGTTGGTTTCATCTTCACATAAAGATCAGAAACACTGATCCTTGTGTTCAGACGACTTTTTCCAAAACTAAATTTGAACAAATCTGCAACGAGGCCCATTTCAGAATTTAGTCTTGGTGTGTGAGGAGGAGTGATATTTTTATTCATTAGGGCTGTTTGTTTCCTTGTTTTTGTGACTTACAAGGAAACTGCAGCAGGAAAATGTTAAAATATTTATTATTTGAAATATTTTTGGCAAATTAAAAGTAACAAAGTCTCTGTTTTCAGTGAACCCCTGGGTGTAAAAACAAGATTATTCTCTTTTTGTTTTGATTTTCAAGCAGCTTATTAAAACACATGGAGATAATTCATCCTGTGAATATATAAATATGTGTTTCATGTTTGTGATACACACACAATCTGTTCAGATCTGACTGAGCTGAGTTTGTCAAACTACATCAGTGTTTCAAAGTACTTGCTGTTGTTTTACCTCACACTGTATCTTTAAACAGGCTAATTTAAATTAAAATAATCTATAATGTATTTTCTTCAGATTCTGAAACGGCCCTCATTGGGTCTGTCAAAATCAGAGAAAACTATAGTGTCTGCCACATTTAAATTAAATTTAAATTACAAAGAAAAAGAGAGAAATATAGAAAGAAAGGATGAAGAGACTAGTTGTACTGCTTAAAGCGAACATGCTGTTGTTATACATTGGTTGTAATAATTATGTTTTTATGTATTTTAATAGCACAAATCGATGAAACTTTTAACATACACATAAACATAACTATTGTTTAACCAAATTCTGAACCAATGCTTCATCCCAGCTGAAAAACGTGCTTCATTCTGTCTCAATTATCAATCCATATCATCAATACATTGATCAGATGGGACAGAGACACCAGTTCATCTCGTTTGACCATGCTTCTGGACATAATTTACAAAAAAACAATCACACACATTTAAAAAGTGTCATGCACCTGTAATGGTACAAATTTTCCTGCCCTCAATTAAAAATCATTGATTGAAGTGAATGTAAAGTTTTTTTTTGTTGTGGTTGTTGTTGTTCTTTTTAAATGTTATTGATCATCACCCAAAAAAAAATCTATAATCACTTGCCATTCATGTTCCAATGACTGAGTGCTACAAATGCATTGCACTGCCCAGTGTTGGAAAACTAACAAGCTGACTGGGGTGACTGCTCGATAGAGACGAACACTAATGCTCTTATTACCTGACGGTCCATTAACTATGAGCTCAATGAACCTGCTGGAGCATCAAGTTGTTTGATCGACTTTTGGTAAATTAACTTCCACTGTTTTTTTTTTTGTTTGTTTTTTTTGCTCAGGCCCGATTAGTTCTGTTTGTTGTTGTGTTAAGTTTGCACAGTCAGGTCTGACTATCTGAGCCGAGAGAGGAGGTGAAGAAGGGTGAAGGGATAGACTGAGAGATAGACTGATAGTTCAGCTAGGGTGGGCTACACTTTACCATCGGACTGATCCGGGAATACTGCGTTATCATCGGCAAAGCAGCGTGTGCCTGAAATGTTACCGTAGTCAAATATGGGCCCTTCCAGCAAAGTCACAATATCCAACCGATTGATCTTAGTCAGCACCGCGGTTAAAGCGTCCGCTAGTGGAGAGAGAGAGAGAAAGAGAGCGGAGGTAAAGTCACAGGACCATCTGAACATCTGCTGATAAAAGTAGAGCTGGATATGAATTATAAGTTGTGTCTCTGCTTACTTGTGGCATTTTTACCATCCCTGTGCACCCATTTCTTTAGGAGCATGAAACTCTGTGCTGTCAGGGAATTGGGGTTCTCCACCCTGATGAAGTTGATCTCATCCACAGAGAAATCCAGCTCCCTGGCCAGCTCTGCAACGACACACAACAAACACAGTAACAGTGGGTGAATTTCTTATTGTCGGCCGTAAGAGTGACGGCTTAAAAATGTTTTCACAAACGCAGCGGTGCTAGAAAACGGGCAGTCATCTGATGAAGAGGTGTTTACTCACACACAATTTGCACAGTGCACCACGGGGGAAATACTAATGTGTGCAGCAGTGCACAAAAAAACAAAAAAACAGCGGCGATAATTAGCAAGAAAAACAAACATACAGTTTAAGAGGAGGCTGACATTTAAAATTAGATTTCAAGTTTGCAGCATCATATCAAATAACATTCACCTTCCAGCTGGTTTTTATGCTGCAGGCTGCACTTGATTGCAAAGAGGTGATAGAAATATTGTTATGAAACTGAAATCACCACCGTACTTATTTGTATATTTGCTTATTGCTCCTTTGGTTAACAGCTGTTGTTGCCAAACATGATCTAAAGATAATGCAGTGATAGTGAGTGAAGCGCTGCCGTACAGCCGAGCACACGGGTCATAAATCTGAAACCAGGGGAACGTGATGTTCAGCAGAGCTGCTCGTTCACTGCAGCTCCGCAACAGGAACGCACATTAAATATGGATTAGATTCTTTTCCCTGTGCCGAGCACTCACTCACTCCCTCGGTCACCAGACAGGGAGGCACGCGACTACGGCGGCTCGCGTTCGTGCACACTTTAAAAAGGATGACGGCACACCCACGCACACACATGCACACAGGCGTGGGGCAGTGCTGCAGTGCAGGTGGACAGGCTGCAGAGGCCACACCCTGAGCTCTGCTCACTATGTACACAACTATCATCACTCTGTCCCTCTTAAATACACTTACACACAAAGCTACAAGCATAATACATTCTTATGCAAGCTTTTTAATTAGATAAATTGTTAATGTAAGTATAACGTAACTTATTTTCTAGTCCTCACTCTTAATATATCACAACATGAGGTAATTGTGTTTAAATTAATATGAAAAGTTACAATGCAATTTGACTTTCCTGTGATTCCTCTGCTTAGATGTTGTACAGTATGTGTGTGTAGTTGATGTTGATGTATGTGATTATAACAGCCACTGCAGCACTGCCAGGTCCAGATATTTTATACTCTTCGTCCACCAGGTGGCAACAGACACTGTGAAACTACTGGTTTTTGGCTGAACTCCAGTCAGACTGATGTAAAATTCACTTCTGCATCATGTCACAAGTTTCAGCCTCTGCTCACACAGTAAACTGATCCGAGTGAAACTGATTTACTTCCAGCTCTGCAGTGGTTTCTTTCACCAGGCACAGTTTTCCCAGGTTGGGACAAATAAACTACTTGACTTGACTTGACTTGTATTGCTTCATATTTTGCTTCTGGCAAAATGTGACAAGGTGTGTGAGATATGTGCAGACTCACCGGTCCAACTGAGTCCGAGGTGGTCAGCTACTATTGCCATGCGGAGGTCTGTTCTCTCACAGGGACTCTGAGGGCCTGTGAGAGGAGGCGGGAGGAGGAGGAGGAGGAGGAGTGGGGCGGGGCGGGACAAAGAACAGTTAATGTGTGGCATTATGACAACGATCCCCAGAATTAAATAAATCAGGTTCTAATAAAATGGCTGCAGAGAGGAACAATGACATTAAATGGAAGAAAGAGATTGGGATTGTGAACTGAAGTCTGTTGATATTAATGTGGTTTGACCATAAAACTCTCCTTTTTTTACCCCCATTTTCTGATGTGATGTTCATTGTATGTAAAGATCAACTTTAGCTCACTGTCCCATGTCTCACCTTAGAAAAATAATATGACTTTTCTGGCCAGACTCTCCTCAGTGATTCAGTTTAGATAATAATTGATACAACTAGCCAGGAAACTGTTAGCTTAGCTAAGAATAAAGAGGAAACATAGCTAGCCTGGTTCTTCCCAAAGCTTAAACCCACAAAAGCTAACTAAAACTCTCTCAAACCTGCTATTAAACATAATCTGATAATATAAAAATAAATCTCAAGCATGAGGATGTGTGAGGCCAGAAAAGATTAAAAAAATCAATAAAAAAAAATCAAATTTTCACACTAAATTCTTTGATGTTCAGTAGTACAGTAGTAGTATTAGTAGTAAGAGTTCAGAGATAAAGATTTCTGTATCACATCACTAACAACAAACAATCTACCGTCAGGCAACATTCCCTCCCACTGATAAAAACAATCTATGGCTTCAACTTGAAATCAAGAGCGATTCAGCCACACAAGTGTTTTTTTTTTTTCCCCACCGAGTCACAAAGTGGACGACTTCCTGTGTGGGCCGACGTTCACGTGATTTGTCAAGTTCAGCCGATGGATTGTTTTCACAGCGATTTCCAAGAGAGCAAAAGTAAACCACCAATCTACAAACCAACCAACCAATCAATCAACCAACCAACCAACTAACCAACCAGGCAAGCAGACCAAAACAAACACAAGAAGATCATGTTGTACCCACAAAATCACTTCACATTTCGGTCTCGATTGTGTCTAAAGTGGAGGTGGAGTGGTGTGGTGTCATGTGGTGAGGTGCAGGGCTACCTTTAAACTCAGAAAGGGATGTTTACTCATTCTTAAGGTAGTTGTCGCTGAAGTGTTTTTACTCTCAAACTGATACTGACACTTATTTTGAAAATGTAGTTCCTGTACCTTTTCACTGTAATCTGTTGGCAAAAGTCTTGTCAGATGGTTGTTACTTCTACGAGGTAAATCTATCCCGTTGTCTTAACCTAACAGAAATAAAATCTTGTGCTTGGATCCAGAGATACATTTTTGGAGTGTCTGTGTTTTATCCTTTGTCTAAATCAGACAGCACAGGACACAAATCACAAGAATGACAGGAAGAAGAGGAAGAAGAAGTGACAGCTACACTTACGACGTCACATCACAAAGCACCCACAACAGCTACATGCATCTCATAGAGAAAGATAAAGTATATAAATAAGTGTTTAGAAAGAGTTTACAAACTAGTCTGGTTCTCCGTGACAGGAGCCGTGATTGGTTGTTCAACCTGACTCCCTTCCTCCTTGTGCTCCTGCTCCTTCCCTCCATGTGTCCGCCTACTCTTCCTCCTGCTCCTCCTCCTCATCCTCTCACTGCTGGCCTGCTCAACCTCAGCTCTCACATCTCTAGCAGATGGTGTTGGTGTTGTGGTGGTGGTGGTGGAGGTGCAGGTAGAGGTGCGTGAGGGGCAGGAACTTCTAGAGGCTCTAGATGGCTCTGACAGGGAAGTGTTCCTGGTAGTGCTGAGGCTGCAGCTCTCTTCGTCCTCAGTGGGCAGAGTTTTCCCCTCTAACTTTGTCTCAGCCTCCTTGGGAATGGTTTGGTCCACAGGGATAGCTACCTGTCTAGTGACAGACCTCGTTTTAAAGTTTTTCGAGATCACTACGCTGTTCTTTCTCGCAGACTCATTTGTGCTACTTCTTCTCGGGGTTTTCACTGAACTAGATCTTTGCTCGGTGCTGGATCTGCTTTTAATTTGCTGCTGCTTATTATCCCTGCTAGATTTAATGCCTCTTTCAGTCACTGAAGATTTGGCTCTGACTTGCTTCTTCTCCCGGGAACAAGAAGGGTATTTAATGGCTTTCATCACTGGGATTTTAGATTTAGGAAATAAATTCTCAAAAGGGTCCAATCTTTCCCTGACTTTATGTATCGTATGTTCCCTGACTTTGAATTTATCTGCGTTTTTTTGTGCCTCGTCTTTCACTCTTGGTCGACTGTGGCTGCATAGTTTGTGGCTGGGCACCCTCACTGGTAACCTGGACTTGCATATCTGAGGTTTGACCTCTTTGGCTGCCATGTTTGTTATTGCTACATTAGGACAAATCCTGCCTTCCCTGCTGTTCACCTCTAGCTGGTTGAAGGACGCTTCTATCCTGCTGATCTCCTGCAGTCCAGCGGACAACATGTTGAACACAATACTTCCGGCCTGAGCGACATCTGATTGGACATACTGGGAGACAGGGACGTTGCTACTGGTATTGCTACTTTGTGTCTGTTGTGAAGGTGCGAAAGAGTAATCTGTGCTTTGGTGATAACTGTTCTGACTTTCTGAGATCCAATCCAAATAGTCGCTTTGTTTGTACATACCTGAAGGAACTGAAAAATAATCTGTCACGCCTGATGATGTAGTAAAATTAGAACAATCTGTGTTTGAGGTCACAGAGTAAGAACTATCTACAGCTGATTCTGAGGTTATATTATCAAAGGTGCCTGTTGTTCTACATTTAGAACTGTTATTTGATGCATCATATGTTTTATCAGATGACAACTTGAATCCTGATCTAAAAGTGGAAAATGTAGGCTCAGTATTGGAAGTTGAGTCTTTGCATGTGCTGTAACTGCTAGCCAGATTTGATATTTCTAGCTGCACAGTGGTAGTCTGAATGGAGACTTGAGGGACTATTGAGGTATCTGTGGGATCCTGAGCACTAAATTGATCCCTGTGTTGTGAGGAGGCGTTTATCTCTGAGTCTCTGACACTGTACCTGCCCGCCGAGTAGTAATGCTCACCAATCTGAAAAAACTGGAGCCTCTCCTCCACCATGTCCCTCTTGCTCATGTCAATCGCACCACTGCGTGTCATCTCAAACATCTTCCCTTCATGGAAGGGGAATGGATTTGGCTCGCTTGTCGGCGTGCTATCGTCCGTTGGCGTTCGGGCTGGGGTAGTGTCTGGTGTTGTGGCCTGAGACTGTTCGTCCACTGCAAGTCCAAAAGGCTTAGGCTCACCATTGCTTCCCCTTGTGCCTCCCATGTCAACGATATCTTCTTCTCCACTTTTACTGGGCCAGGGGTCAAAGTCTAGCCCTTTAGTGGCAACAGTCTTAAAAGGAGAGTTAAACTCCTCCTCTAACTTATAACTAAAGTAAGTGTCTGAAAATCCCTCTTTATCTGAGGGTTTTTGCTCCTTACTTGTAACCCCATCTTTACCGTTAGCATCAGGTTTACCACCATCTGAGGAAGCATCTTTTTTGAAAGTGTCCTTTTGACATTCCTCTGGGGTTTTTTCCTCCTCTATAACTTCAAGTTTGGTCGGAGGAAAAGAGCGGTCAGTGGACCTAAATGTGTCTGTTGCCCAGACGTCTCTCCGGCTGTCTGGAAGACCAAACAGCCGTAAATCTGCCTGCTCACACAGGCCATCATCCTCATCCTGGAGTTCATATCCATCTAGAGAGTCTATCTCAGTTGCATCTGTGTCATGAGAAAATTCAGCAGTTGTGGCTAATGAACAGTCTGTTATTGACTGGTCATTTCCATTTTGCTCATAATCATAGTCCTCTGCTTTTCCATTAGAACCTTTAGAACCATTGGATCCATTGGATCCACTGGAGCCATTGGTCCCATTGGTCCCATTGGTCCCACCATTAAGTTCTTTGTTGTTTCCATTTTTGTCATGTTTTTTGGGTTTAAGAGCCTTTTCCTTCTCCTTCCTCCTGTCCTCTTCCTCAGGAACCTTGAAAGTAAATTTCTTACAAGGAATCGGTTGAAAGATTGACTCATCGTCATCGGTGTCTGCCTCATCATCACCGTTTGACTGACTGTCGTCTTCCCCAGGAGGTACCGGGGAAGGAGGGTGGATTCGTATAATTGGCTCAGTCAGCAGATGCCTGTCATGTTCTTCCTGTAAGTTCACCTCCATCATTTCTGTCTCAGTCTCTGAGGAGGCACAGGAACCTTTCCTTTCTGCGTCGGAAATTTCTGAGTTTGAATCTAGAGGGGGAGGGGGAGGGAATTCAATATATGCAATACCTTTGTCTTTTGAGACATCATGATGCTCCTGCTCTGTTATTTCATCATACTCGCCATTGGTTGTTGTCTCTTGCTGGTTCAATCTATTGGCTAATTCCTGCAGGTTATCATTAAGTTCTGTTTCTTGCTTATTAGCATTATCAAGGTCTGCTTGGGTGGTGTGAATACCAGTTTTCTTTTCTGGTAAGGCATCTTTAAAAGAGAAAACTTTGCCTTGGTCATCTGCCTCCAATTCCTCAGATACCTCCATGATGGGACTGGGCTGCCCTGTCAGGAATCCCAGAAAGCCATCAGGGGTCTTGACCGTGAGGTCATAGCTAACTTCCTCAGAGCTGGGGGTCTCTGGTGTGATGGGGCTTTTACCTGAGCTGTCTATGAATGACACCTGTTCTAGTGTGTCATCCTCTGGGCTTATGGGGCTGAGTGCTGAGTTGGATTTCTGTTTGACTGTGTACAGTGATCCTTTGGCCTCCCTCTCTGCCTGCCTGCCTACCTGGACGCTGACATAAACAGGTAATGTTTTGATGCCCTTGAAGTTCTCTTTGGTCGTTGTGGCAGCTGGAGGAATTAAGACATTCTCCAGCATTTCTCTGGGGCTCGGAAGATTATTGGAGTTGGAATCTTTGGGTGCATTATCCAGAATTTCAAAGGTTATATTTTCATCTGTTTTTACTGGGGTTGTCTCAAGACTCATCTGTGCTTTGGTCTTGGATAGTGTAGGTATCTGCGAGGGTTTAGTTACGGCCTGTTTCTTTGTGAGGTCGTTATCTAAAGTAGAGGTTGCTCTTACGGGAATTTGAGATTCAGTCTTTTTTCTGAGATTTCTATTTAGCGTTTCCTCGCTATCTTTCTTGGGCAGCTCAGATTTTACTTCTGTGGAAGCAGCAGGCTCACGTTTCGTTATTTGTTGGTATTTTTTAGCATCACTCCCTTTCTCTAGTAATCTAACAGCGTCCTGAACAATAGATGTCTGAATGTTCTGGACTTTATTGCTTTCTTTGATTTCCTGAGTAATACTGGAATGGATATCTTTCCCTTTAGTAGTTGCTTTATCAGTCTCAGTTTCAACAACTGGTCTTCGTATGGGGGCCTCTGAGATGTTTTTGTTTGGTAGTTTTTCTCCTACATGTTTTGGGGATTTAGATGCTGATGATATTGCAGCAGGTTTACTGCTCTCTGTGGCAGCACGTTTATCCTGCACAACATCCTTTTGCAAGCTTTCATTTTCTGATGTTTCTTTTGATGCTTTTCCTCCGGCAAATAACTGATAAACAGGAAGTTTGCTCTCCTGTAATTTCTTTACTGAAGGTTTTGGCTGCACTGGAGGGGGGATTTTAGTTGGACTAGACTGACTTTGTTTCTGAGCCTCTGATTCAAACTTCATTCTCACAGCACTAACCTTGGATGTTGATTTTACATGAGCAGGAGAAGACGGTGCAGATTCACTGGTCTTAGTTTGTTGTTTAATTGTATCATCACTGGTATGAGGGGTGACACTTTTCTGGGGGCTGCTTGGTAAACTAGAGCTTTTCTTTTCAGCTATTGGGGAGCTCACAAACATTTTACCAACTGGAGGCTCCCTGAGTTTGCTTTTACTGAATCCGTCTTCTCCTGCCTTAGGTTTCTGCTGTGTTTTCTCCGGGCTACTGCAGGCTGAGTTAGGCCAGGACCTTGGTTCCTTTACCTCTCGCCTCATAGGCTTTTTCTCAGGGGACTGGAGCTCATCATTGAGCTTCTCTGTTTTGTCACGGAAGAACTGCGATACCTCACTGAGTTTTTCTTCAGCTTCCTTCACAGATTGGTCCACCCTATCCTCATAAAGCAGCTTATCCCTGCTTCTGTCATGCTTATCCTCTGTAAATCTCATCCAAACTGCATGCTTGGGACTGCCCTGATCTGTGGAGTAATGGAGCACTGTCACTTTATCAAACGGAGGGGGTTCATCCCTGTGCATGAATTTGCCAGATTTAGGGGAACCATCTTTGGATGACTTAGAGACATACTCTCTTTTGGGGCTTCCTTGCTGATGACCGATGCTCTCAGTGCTATGGCCACCAACCTCCTCATAAATTAGACGATTCTTGTCAGTCGTCATTGCCGAATCCTCTGTGTCAGAGTGAGCAGTTGAGGACACATCAAGTTTCTCAGACAGAAGCATTTTCTCAGCAAACCTATAGGACTCGCCTCTGATCTCTGACAGCTCATCATCACAGTACTCTATGGAGTGCTGGCTCAAGAGTTTCAGGGCTTTATACGAATCATCTGCCATCAGTTGGGCAGAGCTTGGGCGACTGTCTTCCTCCTGCGACACTGGGGTGTTCACGCGAGATGTTTCCAGGAAGGAGGGCAGGGATTCTTCGGCAGTGAGCTCCTCCTCTTCCTGTTGGGCCTCATCGTAATCAGTAAGTTCCCTAAATCCACGGTCCCCTTTGTAGACGTAAAGCTCTGGATGTTTTTTGGTCTCCCTGATAATAACCTCAGTTGGCTCTGTTGTGCTGTGCCCCTTTTCAATATGAACCTCAATTATCCTTTCAACTTTGGGTTTGGATTTCATGTCCCTGTCTAGGAATCTAGGGGTCAGCTCATCACCTTTGACAGAATCCTGGCTAGCCTTGTGTTCAAAAAGCCCTGCCAGCTCTTTAGATGGATCCCTACCTGACTGGAAAGCCTTCATGAGATCTCTGACTGACATACCCTCCTCTCTCATCTCAGCACCATCAGTTAGTTGGGGCTTGTGATAGACCATTCTAGTGGTTGTAGTAATATGAGTTTCCTCTTTTAGACACATGCTTTTGTTCATCATGGGGTCGTCTTCTGGCATTTTCATCTGTAGGGCTTTAGTAGAGCTTACTAAAACTGGATCTGGCTCTATAGCAGGAGGAGCAGATGGTGCATCCTCCATGAGAAGAGGCTCACAAAGATCATCAGGCTGCTCATAGCTCCTGATATGGACCACTTCGGTCCTGGTCTCCGTTACGCAGGGAGGGATGGGTGAATCTGTGAATAAAGGCTTAGGTCCTGTGCTCTCTGCACTCTGAGGTGCAGACGGTGTCTTTTCACTCCTGGTCTCAAACCCGCTGTCTGACAAGGGACTTTTATCCTGCTCATGAGACAGGTCCTCGGGTGATTCCAAAATAGTCTCAGACCCCTGTTGATATGACTCAGCAAGTTTACTCAGGTCTTTCTCTGAGGGCGACCTAAGCATGCCTGAAACTGGTGGAGGCATTTTGAGTTTGTGCTCTTGTATCGTCATTGATGGTTTAAGAACACGTTTCTGTTTCTCCTCCCCATCCCTTTTTGTCACCTCCTCGTACTTAGATTTCAACTCTGACATTTTAGAGAGAGAGTTGGCACCAATGTCATTTGTTAAATAGTCTACCACTTTCGCTAACTCTAAGTCTCTGCTTGACATAGATTGGCGTTTGAGAAGGAGTGTATTTTCATCAAACTGTGGGTAATAGTCTGTGAGAGAACTTCTTTGTGCCTCCTCAATCTCGTCTTTGGAAAATTCCTCCCATTCATCCTCTGAGGCTCTCTCTTTACCTGCCTTACCTGCCTTACCTTCACTCATGATATCTTTCTGTAATATTTCACTGACTTTCACTAAATCTTCTTTCACTTTCTCAACCAGAGTATATGTCTCCTCCTCCTCTAACTTCTTCTCTTTAGGAGTACCAGTATTTGATGTCTGGACAGTTTTGGCTGCTGTCTGTGTGTCTGTCTGTAGGATAGCTGACATTCTGATCAGATCCTCTTTCATGTCTGCTACATCTTTTAGTATCTCCTGATTGGAGGCTGCCGTTGGGTGGATGATGGGCGGCGTAATGAACGGGGGTGATTTCAATTGGGAATTTATTTTTGATGTGGTAACGCAGGAAGACAGAGAGGAAGAAATCGAGGATGAGGGACGAGGGGAATCAGGAAGTGCCATTTTGAGAGACCCTGGCCCTGGTTTGACTGGCGCCTCTGGGATGACGTTTACCAATGAATACACAGGTAATGTCACCGAATTAGATGAAACTGCTGCACCGGGGGCAGCAACTACAGATCTCATGGAACCATAAGCTGAGCTTGCTGTTGCAGTTCTACGGGAAGAGGACAGTGTTTTGAGAGTGCCGTAGCCCGAGACAGAGTATGAGTCTATAGCTTCATTTATGGCTGCACTGACACCGGAGGTTGCCGCCTGTGTGGTGGCCTGAATCCTCTCCTGAAGGCTGCTACTCCTCTCAGAGATGACGCGAGAGGAAGGGGAAGATGGCGTGGACGAGGAGGATGGATATTTGACAGGCGAGACTGATCCGTTCATCATGGACAGTTCTGAGGAAGGCATGGTCGTCTGTCCAGTTGAGGAGAGAGACGAGAGGGACGTTCTACCTCCTCGGGATGAGAGCGTTGAATCTACAGAGGTTTTCAAAGAGGACAGGCTGGAGATGCTTTTACCAGAGGGAGCGTTTGGTGCCACAGCCTCTGTCACAACTGTTTTAAAAGGCAGATTAGCATTGTACATGTTGTATGATGTCTTTGGCGAAGCGGGTGCTGATGATCTGTCTGGTACAGGACCATTGGATATTGTGTGAAGTGGGGAAGTCCGTGATGTGTACGCTGAAGCAAGGTTCTTGATGGATGCTGGATCTGTGGCGTGTTTACTCGGGCTTCCAGAGGACACAAGGCTGGCAGACGCCTGGACAGGGTATTGACCCTGCTGGACAACGGTTTTGATGGGAGAAGGCATAGTCCTGTAAGACCTGATGGGGGATGAGGACACTTTGTCGCTAACTGATTTAACTGGGGATGACAGGGAAGGTGCTGGTGCTTGAGCTCCAAGGGCAGCTTTGATTGTTGCAGTGCATGCAGGTGATGGGGAAGAAAGGGGCCAGGCAGATTTCAATGGAGAAGCAGCTGGTGAGCCTGCCGGTGAATCGGTAGAGCCGAGGGGACCCCCCACTCCTGGCCTTGTTTGGCCAGGGACGGTAATAGGAGCAGTCGACCATGATGGGTAAGGTCTGGTTGGAAAGACAGGTTTGTGAGGGTAACCAGCAGGCAGTGTTCTTGCTGCTGTGCTTCGTTCGACTGCTGTTTCTTCAGATGAATTTGTAGAAATAATGGTGTAGAAGGAATGGGAAAAACAATCGAAAGAATGTGGAGTAGTAAAGATAACAGAAAATCATGTCGGGGAAGGGGAAGGAGGAAAAAAAATGTGAAAGAAGAAGAGATCAGAGGAGGAAGAGTTGGTCAGTGACGCAGTCCTGGTATCAAGGAAGGAAAAACAGCAGTTTCATGAAGTGCTGAGATAAGATATTTGAATATTGACTGAAGATGGATGAAAAGAAACAGTCGTGTTCCCGTGTGATTCACGATTGGAAGATGACACAAAGAACAACGACAGCAACAACAACGTAATGAATAAACTGAATGAAGCACATTCAGCAGCAAAGTAAAAATTCAGAGACAATGGCATAGACTAATAACTGACAACAGAAAAATGGCGAGACAAATGCTCCAGGAGTAACACAAAACTCTCTTTGGACTTCAGAAGTCATTGAATGGATTCTGGCTCTGATTTCAATCCGCTTTTTAAAGTGCCTTTTATCTGTTTGATCCAAAAATTACATAATGACAAATTCCCCCAAAGACACTATGATACAATAGAGCCATGGGCTGCAGAAGTTTCCATTTTCCGTTTATCACATGACAAACAAAATATGACAAAATGTGTTTCCCATTTTGTCATGCACGGTTGATAAGAAGTGTTGACAAGCAGAGAGTGAGAAGAACTGAAAAAACAAACCTGAAAGAAGGCTCAAAACTCAAGACCTCCTACCATGCAATTTTTGTCCCACATAAAAGCTGCGACATCATCACAAAGCCAAAAAAGAGCTTTCAACTCAGAGGGGGACAAATGAAAAACAGAAAATTTTTTGTTTGACCTCCCTCCAAAATGCCAATACACATCGTGTCGGTAGGTCAAGTAAAAATTTTTGATGTTGCTGCATTTTGACATCTACAACTCGGCAGTGGAAACAAACCCAGAAAAAGTCACAACTCACAACGTGAGCAAGCACAGCACAAAAACTTAAAAACCACTCATTGACCCATGCAAAAATATGTACCATGTTGTAATCAAGCATGTGGACAGTGCAAGTTATGTAGGATGAGAAATATGCATATATTACAGTAGGTAAGTCATTTCTATCTACATATTGATTACGCATTTTACAGGTTAATTAAAACTGTTAATACTGTGAACTAACTTATCACGAAAACTGGCATTGTTATTACTCATCAAAGGGTTTTGTTAGTGAAAATGTCAAACTCACTCAGTGCAGGCTCGGCCAGATAGCTGTAGCGCTTACGTAAGGCTAGGGATGCAAAGGTATGACGTCGCTCTGGCTTTTCAGTCTGCAACAATAGCAAACAACACAAAATCCTATCAGTTCTAGGTCACCCTATAGTGTATAGTGCTGCCAAATGAGCAACATTTGGACCTCATATTGTCAAATTAAAGCAAACCCAGTAGTCCGCATTAGTTGGTATTAACATAAGAACAAAGCCCATTTTAAACAGTTGCATAAAATGGCAGTAAATTATCCTTTAGAGGTATCACTGCACTACAGCCTTAAGTTTTGTAAGTTCTTAAAGTAGGTATTGCCAAGCTAAGCACATTAGCTTGAGTTAGTGATAAGGCTATGAGCTCCAACTTCTAAGTACTTACAATCAATTTTAAGTTAATGTTAATAAGGTTAAATCTTGACTAAAGTACAATGTAATTATATCTAAACTCCAAAGCCACTTATGTCACATACTATAGAGCGCAAAGGATAAGAATAAAACAGATATCTCTCCAAATCTACAATACGTCATGCAAAACTGAGCAGCTAAAGGTTGATTTGAACAGGGAAAGCTTTTAATGCCCTCATAGAAGCGGAAATAATAAAGCTATGATGAGCAGAGCATGGCCGCTATAGATCTAGCGCAGAGGACAGCACATGGTGGGGAGGGTGTGGTTTACCTCATCCTCGGCATCTGACTCCATTTCCTGGTTCCCAAGATGCATTGTAGAAACGGAGGGGGGGAAGTAACGTAACATGGAAAGCAGGGGGGGAAAAGAAACATCAGGGAGTGAAAAAGGAGTGAGTGACAGAAGCTCCAACTGAGAAGAGAAGCCACTATAGCAAACTTAGCAAATCAAAAGTAAAAAAAAAACAAACACAGACCAAACAAACACCAAATAAATAATAAAGAAAAATAAGTAAAAAGCGCCAACACTCAATTGCAAAAACAGCAAACTCAAGCCACAAAAAGCCAGCCTGATAATCAAAAAAAAGCCTTCAGCATAAAAGCCCTCAGCCAAAAAGCATGTCATCCAAATCAAAAAGATAGATAGGAAGATAATGAAACAGCCAATGAACAAGAACCCACTGCATAGATAACCGATATACATAGAGAGAAGCTTTAAACAGATAAAAGACACAGTGGCGGCAGTTTGGCCAAAGTCTTTCTCTGTCCTTCTTCTATCAGTGATATTGGGGCCGAAACTACCCTGACCATGAGTTATGGTTATGGAGGTGACAACAACAGAGAATGGTGAGTTCAACGCCACCTTACCTTTTTCACCGCGGGGAGTGTGATGTTCAGGTTGCACACGGCGGTCTGTGGAAGGCCTTTTATGGTCTTACACTCTTTAAGGAAAGTGAGACGACCGCAGGGCTCCTGACTCGGGTCTCTCACCTGGAGAGAGAAGATTGCTTCTTTATGTAGCTAAAAACTCAGTCCTTCATAAGGTGGTGGTCACTGCTGATTCGTCGATCCATGGACAATCAGTGGCTATTCTAATTATAATTTAATCAATTTCAGCATCTGGGCAACAGCTTTTTATCATTTTAAACCAATATTGAGGTTTTGGACTCGTGACTTAAGTAAACCTGACAATTTAAATACTGTATGTACAGGAACTGTAATGGATATTTATTTTTTCTTGTGTTGCAATCTTTTTGATTTCATAGACAAACTGATTAATTAAGAAATTGATCAGCAGATTTATCACTGATTCAAACAGTAAAAAAAGATTGTGTGTATTAAAATAAATGTTATATATTTCTTTGTGCACTGTATATTAATGCTTGGAATCGTATTTTCAGGTGAAGCATGGTGGTAAATGAAAGAAAACCTTTGTTAGTGGTGCACCAAGAGGTTGTTGCACTGATGTTGATATTATTATGATAAAAACACATTTTAATACAAAATTTGTTGGCACTGTGGTGAAAGAATTAAAGAAATGCCACCAAAAAGACATTTTCATGACTTTGTTTTGATGCTGTAATAAAGTGATCTAGTTCCCACAGTACAAATAGTTTTCACAACAAGAGCACCATATGATGCAAGAGGATTGATTATGGATAACGTGAAGTTAATGGGTCGATCAATGGGAACTAGGGAACTAGGTCATATCCTGTTAACTGGGTTTAGGTTGTATTGAAAGCTAATGCGAGATGAATGGGGCAATAAAGGCAAATAGAGCAAAAACAGTCACCACTTAACCTGATGTTACTACAGAGACAAACTTGTGCTTGCTGCTGTTTTTGCCCAGAACGCTGTCTTGTGCCCAGCTCTGCTGTGTTTTGACACCTTGGTGTGATTTTAGTGACTTTCAGTGAGTTTTTCCACCGTGTTTCAACTCCACATTTCACCCTGAGAAGGACGGTGATGAACGAGTGAGGACAGGACATGCTGTTTTGTACCTTGACGCAGAAGGGCAAGCGGTTCTCCTTGAAGGCGTAGAAGTTAAGAACTAACTGCTGACCAGCTTTGGCCAGAGGAGACAAGTTTCCATAGCAGTCCACATAGATGGGTCTGCCCTCCAGAACCTGACAGAGCACACAGAAAGGGTAAGAACAGCATTCACAGTCAACAACTTAAAGGGATAGTTCAACATTTTGGCAAATTGGCCTATTGCCATAATCCCTATAGTCATAACAGTAGGTTTGTTACCTTTAATTGTCGGTGCAAGCCGTGAGCTGCTCAGAGCTACGCTACGGAGGCTAATGGGATTTCTTGGTTTCCCTCATCAAATTAATCAAATACACAATCCAACAACTCCAAAACGCTCTGGTGGACAAATTGCACATTCACCACGCTATGAGATAATAACAGAACGTTATGAGACTATAGGGATTATGGCAATGGGCCAATTTGCCAAAATGTTGAACTATCCCTTTAATGCAACCCTGTAATACAGGGTTTTGAGGTTGTATTCCAGATAAAGAGTTAAATGTCTAAACCTCGACAACATGGACCACAGACATGGACTAAATACTGTATGTAAATAAATAAATAATAAAATAACTGTGTTAGTTACTCATGACTTGACTTGTCATAATGTGCATGGAAAAAACTGGTAATTAGTGTAAGAAGTATTTAAAAACGTAATATGTTCATCAGAGGGTGGTTCATAAGAATTAATTTTGCTTAAATATGCTTAAGTATTCTTAAAAC
Organism: Trachurus trachurus; assembly: GCF_905171665.1. NCBI lineage: Eukaryota > Metazoa > Chordata > Actinopteri > Carangiformes > Carangidae > Trachurus > Trachurus trachurus. The sequence goes on from NC_139913.1 coordinate 6,104,422, forward strand.
TTGCATTTTGACGGGACTAGACTAGATTATTATTCGATAATTAATCAAATATGATCATATACCTCTATGTCTTTGCTCCTGGCCACCTCCTCAAAGTTCTCCTGCTGCTCCAGGGTCTTGTCCACCTTGTCGTCCGTCATACAGAAGCACCTGAGCCGGGACTCCACCGGGTCGTTCATCTTGGCAAACACCACAAACTTGGCCATGTAGGGAACACAGATCAGCTCCCTGTACAGCTGCGTGGCCAGAGGCACCGTCTCTGGGATCTGGTGGCAGTCTGCTAACCAGAACCTGCACGGGTGAGAAATGACAAACGTTTCAGACACAGATATATATAAAAAATAAAGAAAAAAAAACTCTCCCACAGACTATCCTGGTCGTCATGTGACTCACCTGGCAGAAACATTGGTGGTGAAGGAGACACAGTCTTTGACGAAGGTGAGAGGAGTTGTACCAGTGATGTCTTCCCACTGTGCTGGGGACGTACCACCTGGTAGACAAGCCATACAGGTAAAACATCATCAAGATTTTACTTTAATGTGATCCGATTTATTTTTTTTATCTAACGTAGAGGAAACATTGAATGATACTGTACGCATCCCTTAATCCTTGAGCATCTGAACTTTCTTTCAAAGTCCAATTCAAAGCTTAACATTTAATATCCAACTGGATTCACATTTATCGCATCTCCCTCTTTTGAATTTTTTTGAATGCATCATTGAAAATAAAAGATCAAGGTATTTGGTTAAACATCACCATGGTGACATTAGCAGGTATGTTTATATGCTTTTCAATGCGTTGAGCTCAGTAGCAAATTAGCTATTAAGCCTTTGAACTCAGGAGGTTGCCAGATGTATATTCATATTTGGTAAGTTAGTTAAGGTGGAAGCCTTGAGAGGAACGGTTAATATGAGTTTGACACAAGAGTTGGTTTGCTGGCTCAATGTGTTTATTGTGCCTCAGTGATTCAGTTCAGAAATCACTGCTTCATGCCGGATTTGACTGGCTTTGCTGAAGAGTATAATCCACAGAACTAATGCAAAATTAGGGGGAATTATAACAGTCAAACATTCATTTGAAAAAAAGAAAATCCTGCCAAAACCTTCCTCACTTTCCAAAAATATCATTCTCAATTTCTAAGACTTAGACACAAACACACACCTGTGATGCTGCAGAGGAGGCGGAGGCAGGGAGTGCAGTCTCCTTTGTAGCCGTTGCTAAGCCCCTCCCCTGAGAGGGGCGGGACTGGGATTGTCATGGTGATGGGTTTGTGGAACTTCCGTCTCCTGGGCTCCACGGTAACGATGGGGCTGAAGGTTGCTCGGTTACCAAGGATTTTCTTCACGGCCTCGTCGGGCACCGGCTGAGCCTGGTAGAGAAGAGACGACGGTCTGTGAGCTGCTAAATGCTAACGCCAGAGGTACACTGCAAAAATTCGAAATCTTACCAAGAATATTTGTCGTATTTCGAGTCAAAATGTCATTTCTAGTCAAAATAAATCTAATTATACTTAAAATAAGACTCATCACATTAAAAAGTAGCTTGTTTTTAGACACTTTTTACTTTTTTCAAGCAAATTTTCCACTTTAAATAAGTAGAAAAATCTGACAGTTGAGCAAGTTTTTCTTTCTTATTACAAGCACAAACAACTTGCTTTCACTGGCAGATTTTTCTACTTATTCCAATTGAAAATTATTTTGAAACAAGTGAAAACTGTCTAAAAACAAGTCAATTTTTAGGTAATGAGTCTTATTTTAAGTGGAAAGAGATTAGTTTTGACTAAAATTGAGACATTTTGACAAGAAATAAGACAAATATTCTTGGAAAGATTTTGAGTTTTTGCAGTGTACCTTCACTGTTACTTCTATACTGGAAATACAGCAACTACTGCTGGTGACATTACTTAAACAGACTGAAACTCAGCTCACCTGTAGTCCAACTTTGATCTTCTTTGTCAACGCGCCCTCGGGGAAGGAAGCCTGGACCAATGGGACGCTCCGGCTGCACAGAGTCCCGCCCTCTGGTCCCATCTGATTGGTCTCCTGTCTGATGCGAGACACCACGGCGAAATACTGTGGAAAGTCCTTAGTGATGATGCGGCAGATCCTCTTCTTCTCCAGCTCCTCGGGAGGGTCCAGTTCTTCGGGGGAATAAAAATACATTTATTAAAGAGTTAAAGGGATAATTCAGGTTTTTTGAAGTGGGGTGGTGTATTATTTTGAGACAAGACTTCTCGTAGGCGGCGAAAATACGCTGATTAATTGTCCCTCATTGTATTGCCTGTGTCTCTGTGCAGCGTGATGCACCGGTGTTTCTCAGTCGGGGAGAGCAGACACCTTTCTACCGCATCTAGTGGACTTAATGGGCATTTGTAGCTCATACAACCCCACTTCAAAAAAGCTGAACTATCCCTTTAATGACATATGAAATGTTATTTAACACAGAAACAAGGGATGGATGGGAGATAGACACTACATTACCCACGAGGCTACTTAAACTGGGCCCAGAATCCATCACATCACCATAAACTTGGTATTTTAATTATCTTCATTTACTTAATTTATCTAACAAAGGCATTAACATTGATTTGCCCTATAAAAACAATAGAATGTCCTCTAATGAGAATCTGAATTAATATGTTACACTGACTGGAAATGTTTTATCCCATTAGAAAAAGCAAAAAGTCTGTCATCATAAAAATTTTAAGGATACAATAATCACATACAAATCTACACGTAGCAGCTTTAAAAACACATTTGAGTCAGAACTAAAACGAAAACAACAGCACTGTAAGACTACATTTTAAACAGATGACAAATTCAGAACATATGTTTTACCTTCATCCATCCCATTGAGGAGCTGGTTGAGGTCGTCCGTCTTACAGTCGTACAGATGCTCCTTCCAGGTTTCTCCGTTGTCGCTTCGCAGCAGGATCAGCTCTCTCTCCTGGCCTCGCATCGAGCCAAAGTGAGGGATCTCCACTATCACCGGCCTGGTGAGGGACACGTCATGTTAAGTAGATATGGTCAGTGACAAAAAAATAAACCAAACACAAACAGCTCTGTTTTACCTTATTTCTTATAGAGAGAGCTTAGTTCTTTCTCTTCCTCCAATTAGTGTTTGTGAGGATTTAGGGACTATTAAAAGTCTCACTCTGACACAAATGATGCCAGAAATATCATATAGAGAATCGTATAGTTGCTTTTTATGCATATTCTTTTCTTAAACTCTACAGATAAAGACAAACGTGAGCAGGATCACTGAAGGAAACAGGTCTGAGAACAGATTGTACCAGGTATGGAGTGAACGAGCTTCGTAATGATATGAAAGCTGTGGTTCGGTGCTGCGGTTTTATGGGGACATTCAGAGTGCGTTGTCATGGCCCGGCCGGCATGACATGACGTGACAGGACAGGACGGATGAAATGGTCTGAGGAGTTGAGTGAAGAGGAGAAAGCTGCACAGCCCTCGACTTAAAACAAGGCATGAGAGCAACACAGGAGAGGAGCATGAGCGTACAGTACTCTATCCTGAGGACCGTCTGTGTTTTTATGGGTCACTCAGAGTAGAATAGAAGAGAATAAAACACACACCATGGAGGGAGCAGAGGAACTATATTCATTGATCATCTCTTTGGGAAATCATGTGAAAAATGATCTCTCACTGTGAGTGATGGAGTCCTTTTTTTACTGTCTTCTGCATCGCACCTGTAAACCTGTGTATGACACTATAATATACAATATAGAGGCTGTAAAAGTCGAATTTATGGCTAAAGAGTTGCTTTTACACAGAAAAAGTGGAGAATATAATGTTATAGAGAAGTAGTATTACAAGTTTCAATCTGTTTTTCAAAATAAAAGCTCCCCATTCTTTCACTGAATGTAAAGTATGAGATTTTAACAGTCTATAGATTGTGAGATAACGAACCACAATTAGTCCAACAGTCTCCTGATGTTGGTGACAACATGGATCAGTAATAATGTGACCAAACTCTTTCCACCGATGGAAATCAATCAGACAAAGAACAAAAAAAAACAAAAAACAAAAGAAGACCGTGGGATGACTGATTGATCTTAAAGGTGAGGTAAAGTAACAGCAAGTCATGGGAAGCAGGATGATGCTCGGCTTGAGGAGGAAAAGGCTCATGCCCAACAAGCGCAGTCAAAAAGTCCAAACAGCCAATCAAAACCTTTACTTTCAGTGACATCAGAAGCCCACTGAAAGCCTCTGAAATAAAAAAACAAAACAGAAATACTTAAATGAAAAAGACCCAGGATGGATTTTAAAGCTGTGATGCGTAGTTTTAGGAAGAAATGTACAATCTCAAGCGCTACAGTATAATCAATAATATACATCCACCTCATCATCTCCCACCTGACTTTAAACACAGGTAATAATCACACAATCACACCACTGATGCACTGTTTCCCTTCACCGTCACTGATTTCTTCCCAAAACCACATTTAATAAAAATCAGTGCTGCATCCTGACAAAAACCAAAGTCAACGGAGATGAGTAAAATAATCATAATCCATCAGCATGAATCAGCCTCAGTCATGTCGTTTCCTTTTGGGAGGAGGAGGGGGTGGGGAGTGGTGGAGGAGGAGGAGGGGGAGTCGGGGGGGTGGAGGAGAGGTGTTGGGGAGGGGTGGGGGCTATGTTTTGGTTCCTACCCAACAAATCTAGTTCCTCTGGGTCCCAGCTGAAGCACTGGACTAACCAGGCTCTCGCCTTCATTAAGGGCTGGCAGCTTTCTGGGAAGATGTAGTTTACTGCATCGGCAAAATAAATGAAACACGCACACACACATACATACATATACACACATACACACACACAAAACACACACTCACAAAGTCAGTAAGAGCACACACAGCTCTGAAGTTCATCCTAAGGTGAATCTCAAGACATCAGGAACGACATCACAGGTGCACAGAGGCTGTTCTTGATTCTGATTGGCTGACAGCAGTCGTCCTATTTTAAATAACTGCACAGTTTGATGCTCGTGTTTGTTTTCTGTCCCGTATGAGTGTGCCCTATCATACTGTGGTTAAATAAATAAGGCTCATTTAAAGAGATTAACATGATCAATATGATGAAAACAACACCAGAGAAAAGCTGCTCAGTCGGTGTGTTTTAGAAAAACATTTAAAAAGAGAGAAAATCTTTTTAAACAGGTTTGATTGGATTTTAATGGATGTAATGATCTTTTTCTTAAATTCTCCATTGAAAAATACACAATAAAAATACTGTTTAATACACTTCTGTTTGTTTAATATACTTAAATAAAGGTTCATTTAGGAAAACAAATAAATTATCGAAATAAAAGTAGTGTAAATAATTAAGAAAAACTAAAAAACTAAAGCTGATAAGGATCTAGCTCATTCTATTGCTGTATTACATTATAATTTAGACAGAGAGTCAGTTCAGTTTCTTCTATTTTTAAACATTTTACTTACTGAACTGTTTTTTTTCTCTTACAATCTGGACTTGAACACAGTTTTTTTTTACATCCTTGGTAAAAGGGAAACACAGCTGGACATTTTTGCTTGAGGGCGAGCGCACACTGCACCAATTATTACACTAAAAAACTGCAAATTAAACCGCAGGTGTCACACCCCAACATGCACAAACACACACACGTCATTCACTCAATCACGTACAAACGCAGATGGTCGGTAGATGGCGATGGCAAGAAGCAGAAGGAAGGAGATGTCAAGTCATCGAGCTAAAGTGCACTCAAAATAAGCAGTTCAGCAAAGAGCAACAATAATAATAACATCATCAACATCGGTGTGACTGAGCGAGGTTTAATAAAAAGGAGGCGGCGGTGACGTCTTACCCGAGGAACTGAGCTCCCGCCGGGCCGACCTCCACCAGGCGGCTGGCCAGACCTTCTCCCTCCACCATGGGAGGAGGCGACGCCAGTTTGTGCCTCTTCACCAGGCGACAGGTGATCCGGGTGGGCGCCGTGCACTTCCTGGGCGGGATGATGATGCGCATGCCGTTGTGGCGACTTCCTCTCATGGAGCCGCCCCTGGCGTCGACCATGAAGCTGACGAGGAACCTGATGCAGCAGAGCGGAGCAGCAAAAGGAAGAAGAACGAGGAAGGAGGAAGAGACAAAGAGTGAAGCAAAAGGACAGGACAGGAGGTAAAAAAATGAGAAAAACGAGAGAAAAGTGGAAAATGAGACGAGCGGAGCGGCAGAGAGGAGGGGAGGGAGGACACGGAGGAGGAGAAGAATAAGTCAAATATACAGTTTTATTAGTCTGACAGCAGTATTGATGGACAGAGAGGAGCTTTAGTTGAGGTGATCGCTTCCCATGCTGTGATCCTCAAAACACACACAAACGCAAGTGTGAGCAAAAGAGAGGAGAGATAAAAGAAAGAATAGATACTGTATGTGAGGAGGAGTTTTCTGTGTTGGCTGCAGCTGCTGTGGCTCAATGATCAGATTTAACCATTTATTTTTCTTCTTGTTGGATAAAAAATGAGACTGAACGCTTTGATTTCTGCATCAGACAGTCGACACGCCAACACAGGAGCCTCCGGTGTTTCCTGTTTTTGTTTTTCGGTTTTTTTTACCCGTTATTAGAGGGAAATCTGTGGAGTGGAGATGTGTGTAACTAACTTTAACTCAAAGAAGAAAGTCACATAACTCACACACACACACAGAGAGAGATTCACACCATGCAATCTGGAAACTGAGGTGTCACGTTATTGTGTATGTGGCTGCTGACAGAGCCTGAGCTGTTTCTCTGAAGGGTTTAAAGGGATACGGCAACATTTTTTTTTTCGTGTCTTGCCTCACTCCCGAGTCCATGACAAGCAGATAGACACCATCCTTTCGACTGTGCGTGCAGTAACAAGGGAGATACGGTCAGAGCTGGCACAATGCTAATTAGCTTAGCTCAAACACTGGAAGTGTATGGGTAGCGTTAGCCTGCCTCCTACCCGAGCCGAAATCAGGAGTCAGAAGCTGATTTCATTTTAGCTCTAAACTCTGTAAATATATCACTTTATCGACATTTCAAACATTTTTAGGCGAGAAAGTAGCCGTTTAGATCAGCAGTGTGTTGTTAATTTGTCTAAATACCAGCTGTTTACAATTTTGTTCGGACAAATTTGGCGCTACTCAAGCTAGCCGTTGTGACCAACGCACTTCCTGTTACTTTCACAAAATAAAACACCCGTGCCCATGGCGATAGAATTTGTGCTTTTACTTTAAAATAGGAAGCTAACCTACCCTCGATGTAGCTAGCTTGAACCAAAATAAACCGTCTTTGCTTGAACCCTCTGTTTTGACCGATCTCGTCCCGTTACCGGCATTTGACCGCTCAAGATGCCTTACCGGAGAGTTTTGTCAGCTCTGAGACAAAGATCGGCCCGCCGGTTTCCGTTTAGAGTTGCTGAAGAGTTTCTCTGATGACTTTAGGTGGAGGCAGGCTAACACTACCCATACACTTCCAGCGTTTGAGCTAAGCTAATTAGCGGTGCGCCAGCTCTGCCCGTATCTCCCTCGTTACTGCACGCACAGTCGAAAGGATGGTGTCTATCTGCTGGTCATGGACTCGGGAGTGAGGCAAGACACGGAAAAAAAAATGTTGCTGTATCCTTTTAATTCAGTCTGGAGCAAAGATAGGCTACTATTCATTTACAAATGACTTGTTATTGATTTGTGATTGTTTTACAGTCAAAAAGCAGAACTTGTAGGTGGAAAATTAAAAAAAAAAAACATCCAGATCCAGCTGTAACTGAAGTTCACGTCAACACGAGTTCATTCAGATCAGTTCAGAGACTCACAGGAGTAAAACACAAGTAACGACACAGTTCACACGTGAGAGGAGAGGCAAACACTGATGTTATGAGGTGAACAGAGGGGGGAGGGGCACGGGGAGGAGGAGGAGGAAGAGGGGTGATGTCACCAAAAACAAGGTGGTGGGTGGGAGGTGATAAAGAAAGAGCAACCAATCACAGTCAATCACCTGCTGTCGTACTGCGGGAGCGGAGAGGAAAAACTGCAGGATGGACGACAAAGCAACGCAGGAGCGACAGGTCAACAACAACACCAACAACAACGGCAGCTTTGTCACTGAAAACACCACTGAGAAGACGATTAGCTACGAGGCCTTCAGTTTGTGGAAAGATGCTAATATAATTAATTTTAGGCACAAAGCTACATGACGCTAACTGTGAGACTAACACTAGCAGCCAGTTAACTTAGCAACAGAGCTGGAACTGCTGTTGTCACACTTTCATCAAATGAGATAAAGCATGTTAATTAGCGTGCTAGCAGTTTCCCTTTATTTCAAGTGTTTGTGCTAAGCTAAGCTAACTGGCTGCTGGCTGTAGGTTCAAACATTTATAACTGTGTTTATAATTTACAGACGATAACTATAGTACTGTATATCAATTTAGGAAGAATTATTCATAAATTATTTATTTAAAGGGATATTTCAACATTTTCGCAAATTTGCCCATTGCCATAATCCCGATCGTTTTAGGAGTAGGTTCTTTGCCTTTAATTGTCGGTGCAAGCTGTTTTGAGATCAGTGGAGCAGAAACGCGAGCTGCTCAGCTAACGCAACGGAAGCGCACGGTATTTCCATGTTTCCTTCATCAAACTAAACACACAATACAACAAATTGTATAATTATGTAACGTTACAACACATGAAGCACTCTTGTAATGTTCCATTATTATTTCATAGTGTGGTGAATGTGCAGGTCACAACTTGTCCACGAGAGAGTTTTGGAGTTCTTGGATTGTGTATTTGATGAGGGAAAGGCCCCGCTGATCTAAAAACACCTTGCACCGACAATTAATGAACCTACTCCTAAAACTATAGGATTATGGCAATAGGCAAATTTGCCAAAATGTTTAAATATCCCTTTAACAATACTTAACTGATGCTTCATAGTGTGTAGTTTTTTTTTTTCTGACAGATAAGATTCAAAGTTTTCAAAACAGACAATCAGAGAGAGTGATGAGGAGAAAGAGCCGTTCTCTCGAGGGAAGACAAATGAGGAAGAGAGAAGAACCGGAGAGGAAGACAAACAGAGGAACAAAACAGGTCGGTGGAAGACAAACACTTGTCTTGTCTTGTAACCGTCCTCCCTCCTTCTGTTTCCCCCTAAAAGCCAAAAACACATCTCTTCACAACCATGTTTCTGTTTCAATCCCATTCATCCTGTGCCTACCCGGAGTGTATCGGTGAGGAGACCAGGTTGACGTTGTCCATTGCGTCTGCGGTCCAGCTGTACCTCCTCAGGGACTCAGTGTCGAAGTCCTTGGCCACGGCCAAATGCTGCAGAGGAGACAGCAGAGTCATTGCAGAGCAGAGAGAGGGAGAAAGTCTGAGTGTTTGTGGTGAATCCTGAGTGTGTGTGGAGAAAACAAATAATGGTAAACACCAAAAATGTTTTATACAAGGAAGGAGACATGCAAACTAAAGCTGAACGTTTAAGCTGCTTTTGTGACCCATTAGGAGCTAAGAATGAGCTATGATCCAGCTGTGAGGTTTACACCTCCTCTGTGGAAGGAGGGCTTCACCACCGGTACCAGGAGCAGCAGTTCTGGCTGAGTCATATAAGATGATGTCTACACATGGGAGACTGCAGCAGCTGTCAGCAAGAGCCGGACCAGTAAATAAATCTGGAGTTATGATGTTTAAATGGGACACAAGCTGTTCAAAACATCTTGATGAAATTCAGAATATCAGCAAAGAGGAAAAAAAAAAAGCAAAACATAAACAGAATGATTAAAAATCCCGACTTTATGGATGGAAGGAGAGAAAACGGCACATGCACATTTGATGGCATAAACTCAACAACAAAAGAATATTTATGGAGGATTTAACAAACGCTAAAATCTGAACGATGTGTTCTCACATGCGTTGGTTGACAGGTGGCATGCACAGTGACATCTACCTTATTGTGTTGCTCTAGAATAAACGACTTTTCCTTGCGGAGCATCTGCAGCAGCAGCAGCAGCGTGAGAGGAGACGAGCCGTTATTTAGCAGCTGCTACGTTCACAAATCAAACATCTGTGTTCCTCTGAGGCTTTTTGCTCAAATCACTGTCGGCATCATGATACAGCAATACTTCAACCAAACAAAGTGCATTAACTCATTGCTCTCAAAGTGAAAAATGGTCAATATATTTATCCCTTCCCCTTTTAGATCTGAGGACCAGATCTAAAAACGACGATAAATCTGACTTTGACGACACTTTTTGTTTAATCTAAGTCTCAACAAATTGTCTAACACAGATCCATGGGAAGGTGTGACGTTTGATTTTTGTCTAAAAAGAAGCTTGAAACCCATAAATATTAAATTGACTATAACGTGAGACAAGGACAAGCAGCTGATTGTTCAGTTTGAAGACCTGAGATGATCAAATGTTTGATATTTCAGCTTCAGAACTTGGTTAATTCAGCCTCTGTCGCAGCTCTATATAGTTTAGAAAATGCCTAACATTTTCCAAACAGAAGCAATGACATATTATTATATTATAATATTGTGGTGCCAGGTGGAGAGGTGACATTTGCATATCCTATTGATATTTTTTTTTGTCATGTAACATTATCTCTGTGTACATGCACAGCTCATCTTGTCTTGTGCTTCTAATGCTGATCACATTTCTGTACCTGTTCGGAGGGAGAACCAGGTGATCCACTGACCTGTGTTTATAAACACAGCACACACACACACACACATATAATCCAGCTATTTTAAGAAAACTAATTTTTATAAGGACTTTTTTTTTTTTCCCATTGATGGCAGTTTCACTTTGCCGCCTTAAGTGCCATTTTGCAGCATCTTTGAAGAAAGTGGGCCATCACAGTAATCCCTCTTAGATAGCTGCACCAGCCGCTAATCTCGTTTCCTCTTTCAGTAAAATGTAACGGGATTGGTCGTCTTTATGTCGGCACCAACTCAGGTGTAAGAGGATTGGCTTTTGGCACAGCACCAAGACAGCTTTCAGGCACATTCGGAGACAGAACTGTGTCTCTCGTTGAAGTTAATGACCTGTGGATTACCGACTGGCCGAGACAGACAGAGACAGACATACGGAGAAAAAAGAGACAAAGCACAGGAAACCTTTAAACACACCGATATACACCCAGCGTGTACAGTACGTACCATCTCTTTACTTGGCGCCAGCATCTCCTCTATCATCATGCTGTCCCGGGTGAACGAGCTCCGGTTCAGCGTGTTGGACCTATCAGAACTGAAGGAACGCAGGCTTGGTGTGGTTGCCGTAGCAGTCACGGATTACCAAGACAACAGTCAAAGTGATGGAGAAAGGGGAGGAGGAGGAGGAGGAGGAGGAGGAGGGGGAGAGGCGTGGAGGAGTTGGGTTGGGTGTGAAGTGGGGAGGAGGAGGTGGAGGAGGAAAGTGAACAGAAAAAACAAACATAAACACATTAAATGCATGCAGCTTCCAGGAACCTGACTGTTTGTCACCAGTGACGACAAAACAACGACCACAAGGTAAAACAGAGAGAAGCCCCTGGAGGAGGAGGCTGCAGTGGGAAGGCCACGAAATATAATAAAACATATTAATAAACCAGAAATCCAGATGTAAATGCTGATTTTCCACATATTTCTTGGCTTGACAGAACAAAACAAAACAAAACAAAACAAAAAAAACCCCTGTTTGGTCCCAACAGTCACTACACTGCCTACACCTGCCGACCTTCAACTTGGCTCTTCACACGGTGTGAACGTCCCGACAGCCTGAGTGAAGCAGAGTAGCTTATGAACGTTAAGTAGATTACTGTATGATGGACAATGGACACAGTGCTGCTGCATGTTGGCCGTCACGATGGAATGATCTGACACATACTCATCTTTTAAATCCAGATTAAATTAAAGATCCTTCCTTCAAAAAAAAAAAAAGCTGAAGTTTCTGTCCCTGTGAACTTTTTGTTTTTTTTCCCAGTGCGATGCTTTGGAGAAAAAAAAAATAATAATAAAAAAAAAGAGAAGACTTTTATGGGGCAAATAAAAGAGCATTCCTCAGCAATGACATGTGATGAATGTTTGCCTGCAACATCATCCGCAGTTACAACGCTGCTGTTTGCTCCACACGAGTAAAACCAATTAGTCTGTTTGCAGAGGAAGTGTCGCCATGACTGCAACCTATCTGTTACTCCCCTATGGTTACTCCTAACTCCTTTTGGATGATCATATTAGATCGCTGAGTTTATTTACTGTCAGAAAGGTAAAGCTGAAAACAAACCGAATACAGATCTTACTGGACAGTTTTTGCTTCTATGAAACTTTGGGGGTTTATTATGTACAAATTTATCAAAACATTTCAATAAAAATGAATAAAAACCGTATGAAAATCCTTATACAGATATATTACAGCATACGTATCCGCTTCCTCTGCTGATTCAACTCATTGCGCCCCCTAGAGTCCTGGATGAAGTCTGTGTGGTCTGTGTCTAATTTTTTTTTTTTTACATTAAAATAGAAAAACACTGTGGTGCTTTCCTGCTTCCTTCACAGCCAAACAGACATTGTTTCAACTTTTTGTTTCTCAATAAAGACACATTTCCAATCATTTGCAATCCTACTCTCAAATTAATTCTTTTTTTGTTGTTTATTTTCAATTATAAAGTGATTTTTTAAGCATTTCCACTATTAAAACTCTCTGAAAATGTGTATATGTGTGTTTTTGAATTAAAAATGTATTGTATTTATCCTTCACAGTACTTGAACACAAGGTGCAAAGAGACTGGATTGTTTTGCACTGTCCATTCTTTGTCAAAAACTATATGACACTAAACTGATGAAGGCAATAAGCGTCCCTATTGCCTCCAGATGCATCAGTTCAGGTCCCTGGAAGCTTGATGTAGAAAACACTCCACACACATACACACATACAGTATATACACACACAGAAACCAAAATGGTGCAAAGCTCCACCTTTGTGGCAAAAACCCACAAAGACCTTCTTCAGAATCAGGCATAAATGAAAACTGTCGCCACAGTGAAACACAAAAGCAAAAACACAACTGGGGTATATTTTTCTCTGTGAGCAAAAACAAAACGAACGACCCTGCCGAGCTTTGTCTCAACTGAAAGCAAGAAAACTGGAGAAAAGATCACACAGGTGAACAACCACGGTACACAACAACACAACAATAACAATAACAGTGTGTGATGTTAACGCACAACAGAAAAGCTCCAAATCATCAAGTTAGTAGTCAAACATACACAGTAAATATGTATAACATCGGACCACAAAGTCATGATACAGAGAGTGACTGGGGGTCTGGAGGTGTAGGAGGAGTGGGGGGTGGGGGGAAAGGTGTGAGATGGTGGGAGGGGTGGGAAGCAAGGGAGGTGTGTGTAGGGAGGGTGGGGGTGTGGGGGTGGGGGGCTCTTCATGCCTTCAGTCTTACCTGACTTTGGGACTAACATTAAGAACGGACATGAGGAGAGAATAAAAGATCATGAACAAACAGAGGAGTGGACAGAGAGAGAGAGATGCAGTGAGGAGAGAAGCCAGAGCAGAGATGCAGGTTGGTCGAGTGATGGTAGATACTGACTGACCGACCGACTGACTGGTCTCGACCTGTCTGGCGTCCTCACTGCTCGCTCTCTGAGCTCATTTAAAGGTATAATATGTAGGAATTCCCCCCATCTAGCTGTGCGGTTGCATATCAGAACCATAGACTGTAAAAAGAATGGACGTAGCGTCCGTGACGTCACCCATTGGTTTTGGGGAGTCTGTTTTGTGCCGCTACTACGGGGGTAGCAGCGGTCGCCGGACCTGTCACTCAACGGTTCTGCGCCCTGATTGGCCAGAACTTTAACCCTAATAATAGTAAAACGGTAGAGTTTAAAAAAAATTCACCCCCCTCAGAGTGTGTGCGGGGGTAGAAACTATCGATTGAGACCAAAAAAATAAAATGTACCAGGCTGTAAATATGTTTTTTTAAGCTGTAAAATCGGCTATTTTAACATGGGGCTCGATTGGAGTTGCTCCCTTCTGGAGCCAGCCCCCAGCGACAGCCGAGGGGATTGCAGCTTTTTGAATGCGGAAGTGAGCTTCACTTCTCAGACCGACAACTGCCCCCTTGATCAGAACGTATTCTTGATGTTGCATTCACGTGAAATCAGGCAGATGTCAGACGGACAACAGATCGACCCTGCACGTAACAGGATAAACAAGCGTCTATGTAAAACAAGTGGTCCGCCAGCTAGAGGCAAAACAATACAGGCGTGACAATATGTTGTCATGGTGATGTCGTATTGTTTACCTGACCCACGTTTTATCGTCTTTCTCTCGTGGAGTAAAATGACATCCGGTTGGTTTTGCCGACGGCCGTCTGCCTGACTGCACCTGAATGCAACACCAGTGCCTCCGTCCTTCCTCACACTACACAGTGGTGACTGTTTTAACAGGCCGAGCCCACAGCTCCGCTGAGTTTCCGTGGTTACCTACGGTCACGCTGCCACTCAACGTAAAAAAAATGGCGATGCAACATGGCCGCCTCGGTTCGGAGCGTCGCCCACTTATGTATTTGTAACGACTTGTAACAACATATTCTAAGGTACGAGAAAGCTTTCATTTGTATGCGGGTGTGATTCCACTTCAGTGAAATACGTATTTATGAAAGCAATATTTGATTTTTGCTAATAAAAAGCCAAATAAGTTACATACTGGGGCTTTAAAGTTATTTCCACTTCATTTTCTGCATAGATATACTTTGGCCCTTTAGAAATCATCATGTTGTTATATCTACGTTGTTATGATGAAAGCTTGTTTATATATGCAGCCTACAGGGAGCAATATTAGCAAACATTAGCATACTGTGTCCTAAGGGATGTCCTGATGAAATATCTAAAAATGCATTAAAATTAAATGTATTCCGAAGAACTTTACTTGAACTTGTGTTAGCTTCACATATAAATAGGTAGGGTTACTGCAGCAGCAACCATTTAAGATTTTCAAAGTGAATATTTGAAATAAATGTGCAAGAACTGTGGAAAATATAAATATTTGATCAACAAAACTAATAAAATAAACTATACTGATACTGCTGTGAAACCAAGATAATGAGGTCTGCACAGAATTTGTATTTACACATGATCTTTTTTTAATCCATCTTCAATATAAAGAATACCTAAAGTACACCTCATTCCTGGTTCTTTGCAGCTGAGGATCATGGGTAGTGTAGTTTTTAGATTTCCCAAACTAACTGAGAAACACAAACCTAAAGTATCATTAAACTCTTGCAGGAACCTCATGTGCTTCTGGCTGTGCATTTTGTAATGTTAAAAAAATGACACTCACTGAGAAAATAAAGTATGACCTAATGGTTATTTTCTACAGTATAAAAATCTGAAAACAGATGTTCAGTTTTGGATATTTTTGTAAATACTTCTCTTCCTAAATCAAACTGAACTGGAAGTAATTTAAACACAGATCCCTGCAGAGAACCAGAAATGTGTTAAACCGCCTCTAAACTTGGGTTAACGGCCCCAACACACACACATACTGGTACACACACTCAGACACACACATTCCCACATCCCCTCTCGCTCAAACAGTGTGTGTTGATCTAACCCACAGCTCAAGGCCATGCAATCGAACATGTTTCTAATTTCCTGTGGCTCAGCGTCCGTGTATGTCACTCCTCAGATATTCAATATCCCCTCCCTCTTCGGCGTGTTGCACAAGTGTCAATATTTTCGTGCGAGCAACAAGTTCAACAGCTACAGTGAGCGAACCCTGACCTCCCACTGGTGAAGGGAAGGGGAGGGGGCCGTCAGTGTGTGGTCAGGAGACAGTAAAGGCCACACCGCCTTCTCATTTCTTCTGCTGTTTCTGCTCTGGCAGCTCTTTGTGAATGTGTGTGTGTGTGTGTGTGTGTGTGTGTGTGTGTGTGTGTGTGTGTGTGTGTGTGTGTGTGTGTGTGTGTAGTGTAGGGAAACAGTTTTTTAGATCATGAGCTTTCACAAGACTTCTTGTGCTGTTGCAGACTAATAGCTCATGTGCCCACAGTGTCTAACCCCGTCACCGTATTGATCACACACTATCAAGAAAATCACTGCGTTTCTTGGAGCTTTGACAAAGACTCTTCCACATGCCGTAACGTCAGTGTATCGCTTACATCAACTGTAATCAACAATCAACACAAAGGGGACTACAGAGGAAATATCACATGCTAACCATTAAAAAAAATACACCACAATTTGACATTTTGATGCAAAATCCTGCTGCAACCATTTAATCAGTGCTTTAAAGTCTAGTCACACCAGGAAGTGGCCACACACTTTGTCAAACATGTTGTGTGTGGTTTTTTGTATTTGTTGATTACACAAGGATGACTTGGTAGCCAGCTGGAAATATGTTAATGCTAATCAGTCACATTAGCTGTCTTGTGCTTCTTTATGTTTTCTGTGCACATTATCTGAGCTCACAAAAGTGGAGAAGAGCACGCACATCCAAACACACTACGTACAGGTGCAGGACCAACAAACAAAATTAACTTAAAGAAAAAGAAGCGAAGTCCGCACTCTGTATCGAGCTCCTCTAATGTTTATTGTGGAACGATCAACGTTTCGATCCCTGCACATTATCTGAGCTAACATGCATGCTAACTCACGAAAGATTAGTCCTGTGGCTAATGTTATAGATAATGTTGTTTCCAGACCTTTAACCTAAGGTTTATTGTTACTGCATTTACTTATACAGTAGCCTATGTTCATTCTGTTTTTCAGGATGACTTAACATCTGTCCAGGGACTTGTAGCTAACATATTATTGTAATTCATGTAAACTGTCCCTGTTAAAAAAAAGCTACTTGCACATTTTGCTTTTGCTACATAGCAGGCATTGGCATTACCAGCTGTTTGCATGAGTCAGTCTTGCCAAAAAACTTCTAAGTGCTACTGTAGTTCTTCGGTGCTGACTCGCTATCGGAAAATGATGGGCCGAGCAGAGCTAGGTACTTAGCATGCTAACTTGTGGAAGTGGAGGAAGTGATAGGAATAAAAGCAAAACAAGGAGGTTGTTTTTAACCACTGGAGACAGTTCATTGTGTGATATGTAAGTCAACAGCTGTCAATGCTAATACTGGCTCTGAAGCGACAGCAACACTTACAAACAATGCAATGAATACAGTAGATAAACAACCGTCATCACTGTGAGCCTTTAGAAACAACTAACCTGGTGTGATTAGGCTTTTATAAGTCACTGAGAGCTGTAATGTATGTCATAACGACTGATAATAAATTAACAAACACATACAGACAGGTAACAGTCATAACACTGATGTATATGACTGGGTTGTAAAACAAAGTGCGTCTTACCTCTGTGACCGTGCACCGACGCTGAAGCCCATGTAGCCCTCCTGAGGGAGCGAGTCGTCCCCGAGCTCCCGCAGGTCCTGGGGGGCCAGATATTTGTCTGTGTCCCCCGTCATTGCATCGTCACCTGAGGGGTTTGAGACACACAGGGCCGAGGTGAGGAGTGGTTACAACGAGTCGTCTTTCCAGGATACGAGACCAAAAAAAAACCAACAAAAAAAACTTCCTAGTAGGGAAACTACGGAGAGAATGAATGAGTAATACTCTTCTCCCCCTCCCTCAATCTCAATAATCACTGTCGACATTCGCTTGCGCAATCCAGATATCCGTCCTTCATCTGAGATCGTCCACATTTAGCTGTGGCTGCAGACTTAACTTCACAACGCCGGCAGTGAAAATGGGAGATTTCTATGAATGGCTCCAGTGAGTGTCTCTTCTTGTTGTCGTCCACACGGACCGTTACAGAGCAGCGGCTCTTTTTTAGACAGACGGATCAATTCAGCCTCTGCCCAGAGGCCGTTTTCCAGTTCAGCGTTGCTCCAACAAACACACACACACACACACACACACAAAACACACACACAAACAAAAGCCTCCTGTCACTAAAAGCTTTTTTTCTTTTTTTTTTGTCTCAGTCAACAGTGATCGGTAAAGGGTGCAAACAAACAAACAGATAAAAAAAAACAGTGCTGCTGTCAATAACAGGTTAATTTAGTGAGTTAAAAGCTTTATATATGCACAAGAAAGTTGAGCTAATGTATCTTTGGAGCAGGTTTCACAGTATTTTCCAGTTAAGGTGAATAAAAACCTTGCAAAAACTGCAAAAACTCAAATATCTTACCAAGAATATTTGTCTTATTTCTAGTCAAAATGTCATTTCTAGTCAAAATAAATCTCATTATACTCAAAATAAGACTCATCACATAAAAAGTAGCTTGTTTTTAGACACCTTTTACTTCTTTCAAGCAGATTTTCACTTGAAATAAGTAGAAAAATCTGACAGTGGAGCAAGTTTTTCATTCTTATTACAAGCACAAAAAACTTGCTTTCACTGGCAGATTTTTCTACTTATTTCAATTGAAAATTTGTTTGAAACAAGTGAGAATGATCTAAAAACAAGTTAATTTTTAGGTGATGAGTCTTATTTTAAGAGGAAAGAGATTAGTTTTGACTAGAAATGAGACATTTTGACAAGAAAGAAGACAAATATTTGTGAGTTTTTGCAGTGCAGGCAAATCAAGAGGTTAAAGAGCTGAAAACATACGTTCAAGGCCTCACAGCAGCAGCATGTTATTCCCCTCTTTTGAACTGTACTGTACTGTAGATCCTAACCTACTGATGAACTGGTGACCACAGAGAGAAGGAGGTGAGGAGAGGAGGAGTTAAAAAGAGGGGGAGAGGGGAAGCAAGTGCATGCAGGCGGAGAAACCAAGGGGAAAGAAAAGGAAGGCATTCCAGCCACCACAAAGCACTGGAGACCCCCCCACACCCACCCACCTACTCAGCCACTCACTCACCCACCCACCCTTCCTCCCTGTCGCCTCACCCCCCACTGCTACAGCAAAACCCTCCCCCCTATTAAACTTTCTCTCTTTCACTCACACACTCACACACTTTACCGACCCCATCTGGCCACATTCCAGTCCGGTTCTCCGGGATCCCAGCGCGTTAAGAAACAAAAAACTCACCTCCTGCTTTAAAGCACTTCATTCAGCCGCTCGTCCACTTTGCAGGATTGTTTCACCCCGAACTAAAAACTTCTCTCTCTCTCTCTCTCTCTCTCTCTCTGTGTGTGTGTGTGTGTGTGTGTGTGACTCTGTAACCTCCCTTCAGCTCGGTGACGCTCTCCTCCTGCATGCACTCACTGTCTATCTCTCTTTCACAGCCCGGCGCTCACACAAACAGATCGGCTTTCTCCCGCCTACCCACCCTGCTCTAGGATTATCCACTCTGTGTGTGTGTGTGTGTGTGTACATGAGTGAGTGTGTGTGTGTGAGAGAGTTTCTGCACACCTAGATCTCACTGCAGGACAGAAATAGTAAGTGGGTGTGTGACTCAGACCAAGTTGTCTAACATCTGAACTCTACCACCACACCTGTGTATCCTCACCGCAACTTTATATTTTATGGTTTGTTTGTGTGCAGGTTTTTGTTTTGTTCGCACGCTTTCTTCCTCTTTCACTTCTGCTTTTATTCTCCTCCTCCTCCTCCTCCTCCTCCTCCTCGCTCTACCTGTCCGTCTGCCCATTTTGTCTCTCCATCTACTAAATACTACAAATTCTTTGCATACAAATAACCTCATCCTCCTCCTCCTCCTCCTCTTCCTCCTCCCTCTTGATCTCTGTGTTTTCCACTCACTCCTCCAGTCTGTGAGTCAACGCACATGTCAGACAGTTTGTGTTTCATCCATCTAATAAGGATTTTATATAAAAACGACCCCGTCTGCAACAGTTATCTGTTGTCTGCTTGTCGTTGTATTGCCTCTGTGTAACAGCTGCTGTTATCATTAACTGTTTTTGATTTGTTTCGGGGCAGGTTCCTGACTGTTCAGGAAAGAGGGAGAGACTGATGTTGCCAAATTAAGTGTCTAATTTCATTTCATTTCAAACCTTTATTTAATCAGGGAAGCCAATTGAGAGCAGGCTCTCTTTTTCAATGACTTTTTCAATTATATGGCTGAAGTATAACATAGTGTGACATATTTTATGTACCTATTCCTGATTGCTGTTTGTTCCTCCCGGATAAATAAAAGACGAATGAATAAAAAAAAGTTTGAGGAAAGTTTCCAGTGTGTCTGAGCAACGAGAAAAGATGTGACACTGAGAAGTTTTAGATGTGCCCGATCCAAAATGTCGGCTCAACATTGCATTGTTTGTTAACAGCTGATTTTAGAGCTTTGCTGGTTATACTGTAGCGTGGCGGCACGGTGGTTGGTCAAGGTTGCATGTTGCATGACCTGTCGAGGGTGAATCATGGGATCGACTCCAGCTACAGTAACTCATGTCTACATACCACCAACCAATCACTGTAGAGCATGAAATGATGAAGAGCAAGTTGGCTGATACTCTACAAGTACATACAGTACTATATTGGAGCACAGGTGGCTGATGGGAGTTGTCCAATTGTATAAATTTGCATAATATGTAGGAGTTTGGTTTGAGTTTTGGGGTCAACTTCTTAAAATGAATCTCTTTTTTAAGCAATACGATTTTTTAACTGTGCAAATGAATAAATACATGGTTAGTTAAACTTTTTCACTGCCCTGCCCGCCGCTGCATATCATCCATACCACTACAAATTCATAATAAAACGACGATTTTGCTACCTCAACCAACCTTTAACTCTGACACCTTCAATGCTAAAATGAGTGCATTTCAAAATAAAAGCTCTTCCTCTGCAGCTGGATTCTACAGTAGCGCAGGTTGGGACAGAGGTATCATACACAGTGTATAAAGGTGCAGCCATGATGACACAGGATTGGTCGGTTGCTGTTCTGTACGCATGTCACTCAAAGTTGGCCCCGCCTCCTCAGAGAGAAGGAGAAGCGGTGGTCGAGCAAGCAAGAGAGTGAATTAAGAGAAGAAGCTGCATTAGTGAGAATAAAGCAGTGAATCAGCTTTTATACTGAAATATTCATTCACTTTGAAACTGTGGACGGATCATTTATGAAGCCGACACTGGTTTAAAAAGGATTCACAGGGTGTGTGTGTCTGTGTGTGTGGGTGTGTGTGTGTGGGTGTGCCATCCAGATTTAGATCATGGTCTGTGTGTGTGTGTGTGTTATTGGAGATGTTAATCATTGCTGTTTGGTATGTGACTGTGTGTACATGAGCCTAGAGTTACACCTGGTGTATTTTTAGCTCAGAAATTAAAGATGGACACTCGACTAACGGCTCTACAACAACACAAACAACAACTCGACGACGGCCGACATGCACATGAACACACACATGAAACACACACACACGCACACACGCAGCGGCGTTAAGCTCCGTCGGTTTAGCTGTGCCACTTCAGACTGGTTAGAGTTAGTTGCAGTGACATCACCATGTTTTTATCTTTTTTTTTTTCGTTTGAACTTACAGGAATAGCTGATGCAGATATTTCCAGCATCCATTTCTGTTTAAACAAAACAAAACAAAAAACACCTTCAACCATTTATACAGGGATGTTTGCAGCTTCTCCTGGACCCATCCACATCACCTTTATATCCACACGGCACCGTCTTTTCATATACTGATCTGAATTTATGACCCTGATTCTAAAAAATGTTCGGATGCTCTGTTCACAGAGATTTCCCAAGCTTCTTTCAATCTTATGAACTAAAAATAGTGGGACATTCAATTTTTCCACAGATTGGTGAAGCTCTGATCATCTTTACTCCATCTACACTCCTTTTACAGCCAGTTACGTTCCTGACCTGTTGCCAGTTAACCTAATTAGCTACAAACTGCTTCTACGGTTGTATTTTCATTAGTGCCACTAACTTTTCCAGCCTTTTGTTGCTCCTTTTTTGAGATGGGTTGCTGCCATCAAATTCAAAATGAGCCAATATTGTTCATGAAATGGTAAAATGTCGCAGTTTCAACATCTGATATGTTGTTTATGCTCTGTTGCGAATAAAATATGTTGTTTTTATTTACATTTTACACAGCATTTCAACTGTATATGTTGTATTTATGTGTCTTTGACCATTTTAACCTATGCTACACCTGGTTATCTCATGATATCTGTCTGCACCGCATCTCAGTTGTTTTAATCTGCAGGCTGCTGATGTTCAGACACTAAGAGGAAGCATGTGACGGCCTAAATAAAATGAAAGCCTGCCATTCTTTACCATCAACGCACACACCACCGGAGGGCACGACGAGCCCTGTGAAAATAAAACAAACTATTGACTGAAAAACCTCAATATATCAATTTTCTCGCCTTTTTCCCCACTTCCTCTGTGGCTGCAGTCGGTGAAAAGTTCAAATTCAGCCACCTTTGAGTCAGACCAGGACAAAACACACACATATAGTACACACACACAAACACACACACACACACACTCCAGCAGCTGACACCATGTTTGCTTTGGCCCGAATGCGTGAAACTACAATAGAAGTGTCACCAACAAGCCTCCGAACACAAAGGATCAAGTGTGTGCGCACTCTAGCCTCCGCAGGGGTGAAAAGAAAATGTGTTACACGCTACACGACGCCATATGCAGACAGTTGGCATGGCAACCAGCGGAGAGGCGCATATATCCTCTGCATTTCGATGCATGACAATACAGGAGGCTCCACAGACAGAAGAGAAGAAACCTCGAGTGCAGGCAGCGCGTAGGACAAATAAACTACAGCAGAAGAGAAGCAGCTATGATTTAAAAGCTGCTGCGATATTTTACTGCTGCAATGAAATTAACTCACATAAATCTTGACGTCACTATAATAAGGTTAAAGGGATAGTTCAACATTTTGGAAAATTGGCGCATTGCCATAATCGCTATAGTCATAGCAGTAGGTTTGTTACCTTTAAAGGTCGGTGCAAGCTGTTTTTAGAACGGCGGAGCAGAGCCATGAGCTGCTCAGAGCTACACTACAGAGGCTCATGGGATTTCTTGGTTTCTCTCATGAAACTCATCAAATACACAATCCAACAACTCCACAACGCTCTGGTGGACAAGTTGTGACCTGCACATTCACCAGGCTATGAGATAATAACAGAACGTTACCAGACAGAGTTGTTTTAGAGGCAAATTCATGCAAAACCGCTGATGCGCGTTCCCGTCAGGGGCAGTTTTTCATCAAGCAGTCTCTGAATTTCCCTCTAAAACAACTCTGTCCCGTAACGTTCTGTTATTATCTCATAGTGTGGTGAATGTGCAGGTCACAACTTGTCCACCAGAGCGTTGTGGAGTTGTTGGATTGTGTATTTGATGAGTTTCATGAGGGAAACCAAGAAACCCCATGAGCCTCCGTAGTGTAGCTCTGAGCAGCTCGCGGCTCTGCTCTGCCGTTCTAAAAATAGCTTGCACCAACAATTAAAGGTAACGAACCTACTGCTATGACTATAGGGATTATGGCAATGGGCCAATTTGCCAAAATGTTGAACTATCCCTTTAAGTAAATGAAAGAGAAACTAGAGATGGAAAATGACATACAGAACAAAGATTTTGACATGCAAAAAGTAGTGAGGATGAACAAAATTAAGAAAGAAAAAAATGAAAAATACCTTCTTCCACATCAGAGAAATAATCCTCTGTGAGCATTTCGGGGACATTGGCTTTATGGACTGTGATTGGGATGGAGGAGAGGGTTAGAGAGGAAAAACAAAAAAAAAAGCAAATCAAAGAAAATGGAAAATCACATCTATAACAAAACCGAACACAAAGAACGAACTGAAAACCCTCATGTGATTAATGTAGGTAATTATATCTTTTATATCACTGTTAAACTGTTTGGAAATAAAGGCTTAAATCATGGTCGTGATTGAGAGTAAAATATAAAATGATGAAACAAAATAATGAAATAAGTTAATGATGGAAAAGCAGCAAAAATAACAGTTTCCTTGACAACAAAAGGGAAAATTTGGCACCGAGGAGTCGAGGAGCGCTGGGATCAGATCAGATGCCAAATGTGACTCAACCTGGGAGTTTATAGGTTCTCTCTCTCTCTCTCTATCGCTCTCTTTTTTGGGGTTTAGTGACTGATCTCAGGTCAGAGCTGGTTTAAAGTGACTCCTCACCTTCGTCGTCCGACACGTCCAGCGCCTCGGTCATGGTCTCCGGGACGTTCATCTTGTGCTTCTCCGTCACCGTCTGTGGAGCAGAAGACGAGCTGTTAATTTAGGAGGAGCTATCCCTGACCTACGTACATATGAATATGTACAGTGTGTAATAACACACACACACACACACACCTGAGTGACCAGAGTTTCCTCCGTCACCACTTTGAGTGTGTCGACTACAGAGATGTAGCCGAGTCTCCTGGCGATGGACAGAGCACTGTTCCCGTTCTGGAAAAAAAACAAAGGCGTGAAAGTGATTGATTAGTTTGTTTTAACACAAGAAGTAAATGTTTCAAACACAGGAAGTAAATCTGATATTATGGAGTACATAGTTTACATTTATTAGGGAATACATAGTTACACGTCAACATTTTTAAAATGAGTGAACGGAGCATGTTAATTTAAGAAGGGTAGGCAAAATAAGCTGGTGCTTCAGCCTACACCTTTTCGGTCAAAGTGCATTGTATTGCATGGTTGTGTTTTTGTATTTGTTTTGTATCTATACTTTTATATTTGTCTATTGTACTTGACCGAAATAAACACACTAAACTAACTAACATAAATAAACTTTTTTTTTTAGCAAAAATCCCTCAAATATGGTTCAAATACTTGTGACGTATCTCTATTTGAAGCTCAAAATTTAACTATTTAACAATAAATAACTTTTATATTCCAGATGGCCTCAGTGCAGCTCTGCAGTAAACTCTTGGAAAATGTGAATAAAATAAATAAAAATAGGTAGAAAAAGGTCAAAAGCCTCTGATGAATAATGACACACTTACAAATCGGTTCTCACCGGCTGATACTGATCTGACTGATATCAATCGACTGTATAGCACTCAACTGGATCTTTGTGAGTCTGTGTGTGTGTGTGCGTGTGTGTGTGTGTACTCACATTTGTGAGTTCGTTGGGCGACGCTCCGTGATGCAGCAGCAGGTTGATGATGTGTGTGTGTCCCTGCTGTGAGGCCTGATGGAGAGGTGTGTAGCCGTTCTGCAGAGACGAGAAAACACAGTTACACAACAAACACAAACACAAACACAGATACACCCACGGAAAAAGAAAATATATATATATATACTGTATGTTTGTGCAGTAAAGGAAATGAACGCACCACACATTCAAACTCGTAGAATAAGTTACCTTGGTCTTAGCGTTGACCTTCGCCTGATTCTTCAGCAGGAAGTTGACCATTTTCACGTTGCCATAGTGACAGGCCACATGAAGAGGAGTGTATCCCAGCTGATGAGGCAGATAATAATTGTTGTTTTTAATTTAAAAAAACCCATTAACATCATCATAATTAAGTGTGATTCAACTCACATTTAATAGCTACAGTGTTTTATTATGAGTATTTTTCTTTAATGTTTTTAAAGGACTATTTCTAAGTTTTGCTTACAAAAAGCAGCAAAACATGAGGATTGGACTCATTAAATCAGCTGTAATGCTAATGTTGGCTACGTAGCATTAGTAAAACCTACAAATAGCTCCTTTAATGCATCATGTGACCCACTCTGTGAGTCTACTGGGCCACATCTGTCCAGCTGTTGCTGCTAGTGGTAGAGCAAGTTGGTCTGACACAGCTCAGCCTCCACAGATTCTTATCATGTAGTTAGCATATTAACATTTCTCTTTGTTTGGGACTGATCAGAGTAAGATCAGACATCTGACAGTGTCGACATAAATATTTAACAATCACATCCTTTTATCAGAGGATCTGGGAGAAACTCATAGAAATTTCATCAGACAGAAAAGATTCAAAGTGATTAAATCATCATCTTCATCATGCGGTGTCTCCGTTATGCTCATTACAAGACGGTACATGTCACCAGATAACAAGGTTTAATAATTAAATCTAATTACTCTGCTCAGCTCTGTAGTACTGTATGCACCATGCTATTTATTTGTCCTAATAAATCTTCTGAGCTGGACTGTGCTGTGTATTGCGTGTATGTGTCTAAAACCAAGAGATATGAAACTTACAATGATATAAAACTGAAAATGTGAGCAAATATTCACATTTAACAAGTTGTAACCATAATAAATTAGATTTTAATAATGACTGTGGACACTCTGGTGTTTCCATTACCTTTGTCTCAGGGTCTATAGTTGATCCGTGGTTGACGAGGACCTCGGCAACGTTGACTTTATCCTCCTGGGCAGCCAGGTGGAGCGGAGTCAGACCGGACTGAGGACGCAGAAGGAGACAAACAGTTACGGATGGTGTTACCAAAATACATAATCTATTCATGATTTTGATGGAGGACAAGAGACAGTTTTGGATTAAAACACTGGGATTATTTAAGTAAAACTAAGGCTCTGTGCATAAACACATGGCTATAGTGCACTGCAGACATATCCCGAGGCAATCAACTCAAGTCAACTGGACTTAGTTTTTGTCTTGAAGACGTTTCGCCTCTTATCCAAGTGGCTTCATCAGTTCTGGAGACTAGACAAGACAAAAACTAAATCCATTGACTTGATCAATTACCAAGAGATGCCTTTGACCTGGACAAATGAGAATTTGCACAGACAAAGTGCAGACATAAACACACTGTAAATATTACTTAAAGGGACAACGAGGAGTTTTGGAAAATGAAGTGTTTTCACACTACATTTCCCATGAGCCTCCGCGCGCACAGTGAAATTCTTGAACCGGCGCAAGACGGACGAAAGTGAAAACATTTGCCAAGAATATTTTCATTGATCAAGAATGAAAGTCGGAGGTTCGAAGACGATCAGATACCGTCGTAGTTCCGACCATAATCGGCGATTCGGCGGTGTTATTCCCATGACCCGCCGGGAATTGCCCGCGAAACCGAAAATAGGAAATGCACGGCGAGCCGACCACTAAATAATAATAACAAAATGTTATTACCCAAAAGTGGGTAACGTAGATTCATCCACATTAATATGAGACTTTTTTTTAACCGAATACAAACTCCTCGTTGTCCCTTTAATGTTTTTAGTGCTACAACAACAGCTGCTGCAGCGACAGCGACAGTTTGTACCTTGTTGCCCGTGTTGACGGGAGCGTCTCGAGCCAGCAGCAGCGTCACGATGTCCACGTTTCCCTCCTGCGCGGCGAGGTGCAGGGGAGTGATCCCCTGGCGCGTCACGGTGTTGGTGGAGGCGCCGTACTCCAGTAAAGTGGTCGTTATCTCCATCTGATTCTTCTTGGCTGCGATGTGGAGCGGCGTGTAGCCGTTCTGGGCGCGGAGAAAACAGAGAAAAGTGTGTTTGTTGTGTGTTATTTTTTCCTTGGCACACAGCCAAGATAAAACAGAAATCAATTAGACAAAACACTCTCTGAAGTTAAAACATATTAGCATATTAATAAAAGTACTATTTATTATGTGCATCTCCAAAAAGCAAATGTATAACAAGGATTCATACAGACTCTGAGTGTCATTATAATCCTGTTATAGAAATAAATGTCTCATTTGACAGAAGGCATTAGCAGATAAATGATAATTTAATAACATCATGTATCAGTGGAGTTGGACTATAACATCGTGATCATGTATCACATGGGGAAAGGAGAAAAGAAAGAACTTCCAATCATGAATTTTGTAGCTTCTGTTATTTTTCTTGGTCTCACTTCTATTTTGAGGATAATAACGCTCCGAGTCTTGGAGCTCCAGCTCAGCTCCCATCATTTAGAGGGATTTAAACAGGGGGGCCCTGTACAGAGTTGCCATGGAGCCAGAGAGTAACTATGGGCTTAAGACTTGAGCCCTGTTATTATCATTGTTTACATTTAGGTAAACTGCTTTTAAAGCATAACTCAATCTTTTAAAAGGCTGTTGAATGATCTACTGGATGTTCAGTGCATCTTTTTACTCTGATTTCCACACAAACGTTTATTCACGAGGGACCAAAATAATGACATCACACTGATTGTAAAATGTGTGTATCATGTTTAAACTATCGAATAAAACCATTGTTTTGGAGGAATTGTTTAACCTAAGTGTTGACTGGACTTGGTCAATGATGAGAAGCTACAGTTATCTTAGCATATAACATATTGTTTGTTTAATCTGTTTAAAATAAAAGCAAACGTGTAAAAAGTCAAAGATAAAACTCTTCTTGATCTTTATGCTAAGCTACTTTAACCTGTTACCAACTGCAAGAAAATAATATATTTCTAATATTCTGTCACATAAATGACGTTAATGTGAAAGTTATTCCACCTGTAGAGTTGTTTTTTTCTGGTCAGCTGCTCATTTATCATCGATTTGATAATTGTTTTGCATTAAGTTTCAGTATTAAGATATATATAAACATTGGAAAATTATTCTTATTAAGATTTTAATTAATTTTAACGACGTCACCCAGTCCAGTCCTCTGTTACGGCTGTCTTTGGTTTGACTGATGGATCCATTGTGTTACAGTTAACGTGCAGGTATTTGACTACACAACACTAATTTATTGAATGTTTTATGAGGGAAGTTAAAGTTCAGTGGAGCTTTGCTAGTTTCGGTGGCAGCTCTCTCAGGACAGATGTTGTTAAAAAACCAGCCAATCACGACGCCGCCCCGGCTTCGGTAAAGAGCACGGTGTAATTGCATATGGGTGACTGAATCTAGGTCAGGCTGCTTTCACCCCGAGCCAGAGAGAGAGATGGAGAGAAAGAGAGAGAGGGGGAGAGATGGAGAGATGGGCAGAGAGGTTTTGGTGCATTAATGCATTAAGGAACATTCGATTTTACCTCCTTCACACACACACATACATAGACGCACAGTGACACATACACACACACTTTGACTGACTCTTACCTTTGCTGCAGCATGCGGAGAGGCTCCCTGGTTGAGCAGGAGCAGCGCCACCTTCTGGTTATCATAGTGCGCTGCCACATGCAGTGGAGTTAGTCCACTCTGAACACACACATGAGCATTGTTAGGACGGTGATACACTAACGGTGCAGCAGAGAGGAGAGGATACTGTGAAACGCTTTGACTGCGTGAAACAAAGCAACGCTGTGCCCATGTGTGACCTGCATGTATCATAGTTGTTTATAGCTGTGGCTGAATGCATACACTCTTCTTTTGTCTATTATGAACAATCATCCTCTGTCACACACACACACACCACTTACCTTCCCTGCAGCGTCAGGCGGAGCACTTTTCTGCAGCAGCAGGTTGGCGACCTCGATCTTCCCGTATTTTGCTGCAACGTGCAAAGGAGTGAAGCCTTTCTGCAGAGACACACGACAACAGACACAAGGAAATTAACACAAGATCTAATCTGAATTGTTTTTTTTTTCATATATGTACATGTATTCTCCCCCCACACACACAACCATATGTGTTTGATCACTTCACACTGAGTCATTGCAGCGTTGTGTCATGACAACATGGCGAAGCGATTACTGAGAAGGATGATGAAACACAGTTATGTGGAGGTGGAGATGTGTGTTGTGCAGTTTTTGCATCAGATTCTTCAGCTGTGAGGCGAAACAGATCTGAGGCTGCGGATTCAAAGAGGAAAGACTTGACTCGCTGTACACGTCCATGTGTGTGTGTGTGAGTGTGTGTGTGAGTGTGTGTGTGTGCGCGCCCAGAGCAGTGACTAATAGCGCTGCTGTGGGACCTGACAGACTGTCGTCCTGCTTCAAAGCCCATGAATTTTCTACAGGAACAATCAGGTTGCACAATCAGAGAAGGAAAGATTCAACCAGGACTCACTAACAGAATCTATCTATCTATCTATCTATCTATCTATCTATCTATCTATCTATCTATCTATCTATCTATCTATCTATCTATCTATCTATGCAACAACTGAATCCTGTCGCTTCCTTTGTTTCACCATCATAACATCATAACATCATCATCATCATGTCACAGTGTTGAAATCTGTGGCCATAAAACGCAGCGCTGCAGTTTTAACCCGGTGTTTTGAAACCAGAAATGCTCAATAAAAACTGATCCAAACGGTGTCATTATGACCCCGCTCTTCCACTGGCAGACAGTCAACAGTAACTGGGGTTTCCCCGCCCCCCCTCCCGAATCCCTTTGGCTCCGGTCGTTCAAACACAACACATTACAACATTTTAAACGGCTCTCATAATGAGATTTCTCCAAACTTTGAGGTGGAACAGCTAAAGTTTAGCAGAAAAACATGGCCAAGTGTGTAAATACTGTTCTTTTTAACCTTCTTTATTGATCACATATGGTTTATCGTTACTTTGCAGATGATGTTTAATGAAAAGCTTCTGAAATAATAAACAGTAATTTTGACTTTATAATTAAAGCTGTCCTGTGGATTGTCCGTTACATCACAGCCACTGCCAAATGAGTTATTAGGATGATCATTGAACGCATCTCCACCACACAACAGTCTCTGGTTTGCCTAGAAGCGCTACTGCCTCTGAGGAGCGACATTACCGTGCTGTGGCCCAGGAAATGATGCGCTTGACGTAGAGTTTAAAGAGTGCATGCGTAGTTAATGTTGCGCGATGCGGGAATGTCACTCCTTTTGCACGCTGACTGTTATTGTTGCAGTACTCAAAAAAAAAACATGGCAGATGGCGCAAATGTGCAAAACTCCACAGGGCAGCTTTAATCTTCCACTTTCAGTAAGTCAATCAATGTATTGTACATAAACCATCAACCCAAAGTGGTTAAAATGAGCTCTACAGTAACTACAAAGTGCTTTTCACACATTAATTAACATGATTAACACTAATAAAAGAGCAATTTACCTGCATAATAAACACTTTTACATGTCAGTATGATGTATGATCTACTTTTTTACTGCTTTATGAATACAAAAGTAGTTTTTCTGCTGCTACCACCTTCTTCCACTCCAGAGCAAGAAAATGTGTGTTATAGTATGACAAACCACTTGTTTTATATGTGTTGATACTGTATTTACCTTGGTAGTGATGCCCAGACTGGCTCCCTGGTCGAGCAGCGCTGCAGCGATGTCTCGGTGTCCCTCCCTGGCGGCCAAGTGCAGCGGTGTGTATCCAGAGTTGGTGGTGGCGTCGGGGCTCGCTCCGTTGCCCAGCAGCTGGTGAACTATGTCTGGTTTACCGAGGCGGCTCGAGATGTGCAGCGGAGTCTGGTCGTCCTGGCGACAACAAAACGGGAGCAAACAAACCAATGTAAACAACAGATTATTATTCTTATTCCGAGAAAACAAAGCACTCAAGAGGGAACTTTAAATAACTGGTTGTTTTATCCACAAGGGGGGGAAGAGGCAGTGAACACAACATCGACACATCATCATGTTTTCATTTTATATCTTGACATTGTGCTGTTTTACACAATGTGACATCATTATTATTCATCTGGAGCGGTGTCTGCCTCCAATACTCTTCCTCTTGTTGCTCTGTGTTTGGTCTCCACCTCCTCCTGAGGGAAACATCTGGCTCTTTAGCGGCCAGATGCTTCTTCACCATGTTGCATTTAGCAGCAGTGAAAGAGTGCGGCTGCAGAATCAGGTGATACATCTCTGCAACGACCACTATCACATGGTGACACTGTCATTTCATGTGTTTTTTATAATAAAAGTATTAATAATAGCATCTTAAAGAAAGAAAGCTGGGAGAACTTTGTGGGCTTCTGTGCTTTGTTTGTTGTAATCTCTGAATCTTGTGCACATTTTATTCATTTACAAGATTAAAGCAACTTCAGCAAAGGTCAATTCTAATACAAAACAAAAACACAAACTGTGGCTGCATTAATATGAATGAAACCTGCAGCACATGTGCACAACAGAGCAACTAATCTATTCATT
Source organism: Trachurus trachurus (assembly GCF_905171665.1). Classification (NCBI taxonomy): domain Eukaryota; kingdom Metazoa; phylum Chordata; class Actinopteri; order Carangiformes; family Carangidae; genus Trachurus; species Trachurus trachurus. The sequence goes on from NC_139913.1 coordinate 6,136,272, forward strand.
ATGTCATGACAGATCCTTTACCAAGAAGTTTTTTGTTTTTTGTTTTTTCCCTTACAATGAGAACAAGAAGAGAAACATCACAATGGAAACAATGAATGGATCTGCACTGGACAGTAATTAGACACATATGAAGACAAAACCACACACACAGCAAGACACACATTTAGTAACTATAATGTTCTGTTTCTCAAGGCAAACAAAAATAAACACACACACACACACAGTTGTTTCTGACTGTGTTTGGTGTGTTTTCTGTTTTAAAAGTCACACGTGGTCTCTGACCTTGGCCTTGGCGTCGACCCGAGCTCCGTTCTGGACCAGATATCGCACCACGTTTGACTGTCCTGCCCTCGCTGCCATGTGGAGAGCTGTCTCCCCCCTCTGCAACACACACACACACACACACACACACACACACACACACACACACACACACACACACACACACACACACACACACACACAGGAGTGGGATTAACAGTTATTCCCAAGTTTTGAGTCTTTCTCCAAATCCTCTCTCTGCCTCCGTCCTCATGAAAATCTCCCTTTCTCTAAAGAGAGAGAGAGAGAGAGAGAGAGAGAGAGAGAGAGACCCCCTCACTCTCCACACCCAACCTCACCATAATGACGTCCCATAATGCTCCGTTTCTACGGTAACCTGGCCACAGACACGGCGTGGGCGACCAAATACTTTGGGGTTGTAGAGTTGACTGTGCAGAGCTCCTGCCTCTCTCTCTCTCTCTCTTTCTCTCTCTGTCACTTCCTCTCTCTCTCTCTTTTATTAGCAGAAGTTTGAAGCTGTTGTTGAAAACGAGGTGAAGACGTTCCTCCTCTCCCGAACTGCTCCTTGTTTTCCCTCCTTCTGAACTCAGTATTTGTTTAACTTCATTTTAAATCAATTATTTTACAAGTTTCAATTCTTTCTTTTTTTTTTCCCATTTATACATTTTATAATCCGTCTTTATTCATTCAATTTCATTGTCCTTCTATTCACTTTTATTTTACTCACCTATCTTTATTAATATGTGTTATTATGATGGATAAAAGCTTCAGAAACAAACTGTGAACACGATATTGATCCACTGTTTTGATCCGTCACTATGTGTTGGTATGATCACAATATTTGCTATTAGATCTTTAGAGCTGTTGAAGCTAATATGATACTAACGTGTTAATGCAAATTCATTTTAACACTTAACTGTCTCTGTTTGCAGTTACAACTCAGATGAAGCTGTTATTTTATTTATAATTTATATGTCAATATGTCATTGTTTTTGGTTAATACAGCACAAAACACTAGAAGAATATAACTTAAACATACATTTTGACCATATAAAAACATGCAATTCATTGTGATTAAATATTTAAATCAATTGACAATCATAGTAACTGGGGCCAAAATCTGTGAGAAAAATGTACTGAGGTAAAAAGTACACAGTTTTACCTCAAGTAAAGTTAAAGTACCTCAAAATTACGTCACACTTATATTCATCATTAACAAACTTTTTCAATGGACAAACTTTCCAAGAGGTGAATGGAGAGAAGAGGAACTTCCTGAACTCACCACATTGCTGGTGTTGGGTGAAGCTCCGTGGCTGATCAGCTGGTGGACGATGTTCTCATGTCCCATAAAAGCTGCGACGTGGATGGGAGTCAGACCAGACTGCAGAACCAGAACCAGAACCAGAACCAGGACAATTATCTGTCAGTGTGAATCTCAACAACTTCTTAAAGATGTAATGAGTTGGACTGAGCCTGAGAGCTGCACACAGCGAGCAGGAGTATCAAAGTATCACGTAAGAAACAGAGACTCCAGTTATTTTAGGACATAAAACAGAAAATAAAACTTTTTAGAACTCAATAATAAACAAAAAAGATGTTTTTTTTCTAAATAGTTTCCCTCCTCTGTGATGGAGCTGAAGTATAAAGAGGCAGAAACTCAAAACACACAAGTACAGCTGCAGTGTTTTTAAAGTGCGGCTCTTGTTTCCAGCACTGAGAACAAACTTAACCCCAAACAGCCCACAGCTCCGTCACAGAGCAACAACATCACTTTAACTCCTTATTGTCCACTGTAAAACACACCTGACACTCCTCTCTCTCTCACACACACACACACACTCTCACACACACACACGTACCTCGGTGACGGCCTGTATGGATGCTCCATGCTTCAGCAGCAGCTCCATCACCTTGAGTCTGTTCTTCTTGCAGGCGATGTGCAGCGGGGTGAAACCATTCTAACAACACAACCAAAACAAAAACAAACCCATTACAGCGTTTTGTATAACCTGTGTGTGTGTTGTGTGTGTTGTGTGTGTGTGTTATGTGTGTGTGTGTGTGGAGGTCTCGCAGAACTGGCTGAGGACAAATCTGGAGCTCCACATGGAAAACACAGTACAAAGAGGCACCTTCTTTTTCCCTCGTCCCCCCTCCTCCTCCTCCTCTTCTTCCCTCTCCCCCTCTCACTCTTTCTCTCTGCATGCAAAGCAGAAGAGCATGTGTGGAAATAATTGTCTTGACTGTAAGAATGTGAAAGAAAAAAATAAAATAAAACAAAAAAAAAAGAAGTAAGCAAGCAGGACTGAAATAGATACTCCTCTTTACAACTCACTCGTCTCTCGCCAGCTCATACAGTCTCCCCCTCCCTCCCTTTCTCCTTCCCTCCCTCCTACTCTCCTGACTTTGAGGTTTCTGGCTCGATCCTATGACTTCATTTTCCTCTCCATGTCCTTTTTTTTTCTTCTTTTTTTTCTCATTCTCTCTGGCTATAAAGTCCCAGCGCTCTAACCACACCCAGACTTCTCCCATTACAGAACAGAGATGGTTGTCTTCACGCCAATAACGACGGCCGGGCCGCGGTTTTAAACCCTCTTTTTGGTCTCCTTGTCTGCTTCCTCCTTCATTAATCCTCCTCACTTTCCTGCTCAATTTAAGTTTCCCTCTTTCTCTCTTTTAATTGTGCAAAAAAAAGAAAAAGAGCAGGGATAATGAGGGAGGTAAGGAGGAAAAGAAAAGGAAGGAAGAAGAGGGAGGGAGGGAGGGAGGATATGAGAGACTTGAAAGGGAAGGAAGAAAGTTTTGGTTGGTTGGGAGATGAAATCATCAAGACCTGACGTCAAGACTTAAATGTTCCACTGGCACAAACTGGAGCGACAGGAGGAATTTGTCTATTTTACACTTCAACTTCAACTTTTCTATCACTTACAGTATTCTCCTCAAACCTGCGCCTCATTACATGAACATGGAGGCTGATTCACATACTCACAACAAGGATGTTTCTGTCACTCTTTCAACATGAGAGGGGGAAATAAAAACACGCTTCTTATTCAGTTTTCTAAGAGCGCTGGAATAAATGTATCGCTTCGTGATCATTAACAGGAGAAAAGAACCAAAAGAGAGACATTTCTGCTTTGAATCAGTCTCTCCTCCTCGTGCTGCAGTGTAAGAATGTGTTTTACACCTTGAAGTCTGGGACACAAAAGAGAAAAAGATCGAGTATGATGATGATTCATTAAAAAGACCTCCTACAGTATGTATGATAATTACACGGGTCCTTGAACTAAACGCACAGAACGCTTCCTCCCATTTCTGGTTTGTTGAGTCTTTGCTGCCTCTATTGACTTGATGCATAAAAAACGCAGTCATTCCACAGTTTATAGTGTGTAAATGTGAGATAAATGTGAGAGTGCTCTGATTGGTCTGTCTCTATCCAAAGATAATCAAGTGTAAAAAAAATCATACTTGTAACTAAGACTGAACGATTGCGATTATCTTTTCAGTTCCTTCATTTGTGTTATTCAACAGACACAATACTTAGTGTGTATTAATTATCATGACACATAACTCTTGCCACCTTAGAACCCAATATTGTTGTATCTCCCAATTCTGTATACTTTTTCGTGGGCCTAGAATATGGAATTTATTACCTGCACATTTTTTTAACTTATCTTTACAACAATTTAGGAGAGCACTAAAGTCACTCCTGCTAACCAGTCAATACTTTCCACATGGTCTGCCTATCTAAACTGGGATTACTTTATATATTTTTTTATCATATGTTAAACCATGTTTGTATTTATTATGTATGAACGTTTTTTGTACTTCACAAATGTATGCTCATTAGCTTAGAACTGTAGTCGGAGAAAGCCACCCTACAAACCCCTGGAGGTTTTTTTTGGCATTTCCCCTTCACATTGTCTTGGATTTTATATGTTATATCTTTTTTAACTTTTTGATATGTGAAATAAACAAACAAACAACATAACAAAGCATTGACAGATAAGTCTGATGTAAACATTGATATAAAACTCAGTAACCTCAACCTAACACAAGCAGCTGCATGTTCTCCCTGTGTGATCGTCTGGGAGGCAGACAGACTGAAGACAAGGAGCTTTGAGGCTGAAGTTTATGTTAATGAAAACACTGTGAGACTGTGACAGGTCGCTGAACTGAACGTCTCTACCACATGTCAGCGGTTCAGCTGTAGTAGAGGAGAACTCAGCTGTTTTCAGCTGCGGTGTTTCCTCTTCTCACCGACAGCTCCACTCTCACTTGCATGACACGTAACTAGAGCACAATCGCAGCCTGTGCGATCACAAAAATCGTGTTTTATCATTGTTCAGCCCTACTTGTAACTTGAGTTTTAGACAGGTTTCACTTTTTTCCCCCTCTATCTTTGTGTTCCTGCCTCGTTGGTCCCTCTCATCGTCTCCCTACAGCTCCACCCAGGCCCTGACTGCTCCACGAGATCCACCTGGCCTGGGAGTGAAGTGAGGAGTTAAAAGCTTTGCTGCCAGCATCAGAAGCAGAAGAGGGAATCGTTAACACTGTGTAACACCGCTGAGCTTCGCCTGCCTCTCACTCCTCCAGCAGCTCTGAGTGCTCTTTCTGCAAACTCTCCTCTCGCCTGTTCACTTTCAGCCTGAGAATGGCTCTGCTCTTCCAGCTGTTCCTCAGTTCGAATACTTCCATACTTACACTAACTATTTGTGTTCGCACTGACAAGTATGGGAAATGCAGTGTAATGTAAGAACCCAGATGGTTCACTCATAACGGTCAAAAAGTTGAGTGTGGAACGATGGACACTTCCCACCAACATACAGTACTGGTAGGCCAACATTTACCACCAGTGACGCGGCGGTGGCGACGTAATCCCCATCTTGCATTAAACAGGCGGCACACACAAGAAAGAAGAGTACAAGCAGGGCGTTCATTATTGCTAATTGAAGTTACAAACATAACAAGCTGCTCGATGTGTTGACGGGCGACAACAGCAGTCAAAAAGAGAAGCAGTAGAGAGGTTAAGCCTTAAAAAATAGACCTTCGTGTCATGATGCAAAGGTCCCGTTTGGTATGGAAGTACCTTAGTGTCATACAAATACAAATAAACAAGTTTTTTCAAAAATGGACCCCAATGCACCGAAAATACTCTAGAGCCTCTATCTTTGCTTCTGTTAGAGCTACAGTATAATGACAAATGTGGTGTGGAAGTGTACATTTTTAGGATGTTGGCAACTGTTGTGATCGTTTGTTCCGGTAAGTGCACAACGACAGTACTCGATTTAAGACAACACTAAGGCCCTGTTTACACGACAACACTGCCAAAGGAAAACGGCAAAATATTTCATCGGATGTGCCTTTCGTTTAGACGGCGACGGCGTTTTGGGGGCTTGAAAACGCAAAAAAGTGAAACCACCCTCCAGAGTGGAAATCTGAAAAACGCTCCGCCGTTGCGTCTCCATGTAAAGGGTGAAAACCGATTGCTATGGCCTTTACAGAAGTGATCATAGTGTGCTACTGTACATGACAGTGAACTCATGGAAGTATTCGGATTCAGACACAGATCCGTCCTCTGCTGGGCCGCCTATGAAGCTGCAGCTCCAGGTCACTCAGGTCACCTCTGATATCGTTTGTTTTTAAACCTGTGTGCAACTTTTTCCAGAACTCAAAATCTATGTTTTCCTCACCAGTGCCTTGGCGTTGGGGTTGGCCTTCTTGTCCACGATGACCTTGGCCACCTTGTAGTGTCCGCAGTGCGCGGCCACGTGCAGCGCCGTCAGGTAGTCGTTGGTCACGTCGTCCACCGGCACCTCGTGGTGCAGCAGCAGCTGGACGCAGTTGAGGTGGTCGCCCTGCGTCGCCATGTGGAGCGGAGACAAACCGTTCTGAGGAGGAGGAGGGAGGGAGGAACAGGAGTTTACAAGTTTAAAGTTTTACATCCATGCATGTGAACTATGACATTATTCTCACATTTTATTGTGATTTATTCTTTTTTTTACTTGCAAAATGTGTAATTATGTTATTTTCCCATCTTATACTGCATGTACTTTGACTAATATGTATAAAAACATGGCTGCTAAAGCTGATTTAAATAATTTATTCAATGGAAACAGGCAATAACATACACAATTTATAAACTGACAATACACTAACCAAAAAAAGACAAACAGAAAACAAACGACAGAACAAACCGGACGACATAATAAAGCAGGACCAAAACAGGACAGAAAAGTAAAAAAAAAAAAAAAAGGGATGTGAAACATAGTAAAATTAAATTTACAGTAACTACTTAATATACATTTACTTAAGTTTTTCCCATTTTTTGTTATGCATTTCTACCTTTTCTTGATTTGTTGCAATATTTTCCAAAAGAAATTGGCATTGCACTTTCTAAAAAAGTCCAAAATCAAAATATTTTTGTTTGGGTCTTAATATACAGTATATAAAAGAATGATTGTGTTTACAATCTGCGGGCATTTAGCATCCAGTACTGCTGATGTGTTTTTGTTGGCATGTTAAAGGGGTAGTTCACCCAAAATTGAAATTTCACTCATTATCAAATTTGGACAAACCAGGGTCCGTCCTCTTCCCAGTTCGTCCAAATTTGACGAACCGGGAAGAAGAGCTTCAAGAAACTTCCGCTACAAAACAAGCTTGAAATATAGACTTTTTTTCAGGACAATTTTGCATATCGGGGCTTCAATACAAGACGGACATTACATACGAGCAGCATGGAGGTATTTGGATGTTTTTTGGTGTGTCTTTTTGTTACGAAGACAGTTGGTATCCATTTGCAACCGTTATATGGACATGCACTGCTACGTCGAGACCCCCTGTAACTCAGAGAAGCCACGGAGGACTCTGAAACTTCTCCCAGCCCTTAGTCGACATGAGGGTGAGTAGATAATGAGTGCAATTTGAATTTTGGGTGAACTATCCCTTTAAAGTGAAGGCTTTATAGCTGCTCAGTGAGGACAGAAAACATGAGGACAGAGTTTGCACCTTGGTCTTGGACAGTATGGGAGCTCCTCTGTCCAGCAGCATCTCCACCACCTGCTCGTGACCGCTCCGGGCTCCACAGTGCAGAGGAGTCAGGCCGTCCTGTGCAGAGAGAGAGAGAGGAAACAGTGAGCTGCTCTGTGCTGTGATGTAGGTACAGCAGCAGCTACAGGCTCTGAGCTGAGCGTCAGCGAAGGCCTCACAGCTGCAGGATGAGGTTTTATTTCATTTTCAAGTATCATGTGTTTGTCTGGAGGCTGAGAAAAACCTTCAGCTCATAAACACACAGTGGGAAAAATCTACAATGAAGCTGCTTTTGACATTTTGGAAATATAATATAGGAGCTGTCTGTTCTTGTGCTGGAGGGGAAACGGTCATAGACTGGGCTTTTTTTTGTTTACCACACTCACAGGATTCAACAGAGAGACTCCACTGAGCTCTGTTATGAAGCTTTTTAACCTGTAACTCTCAAGAAAACTAAACTTAATATTTTTACATTTAAATAAATATCAACTTCTGTCAAAAATGCACATTGTTGGGTTAAAATGTTTCCCTCGTGTCTACTGTACCTTGGTCCGTGCATCGATCTTGGCCCCTCTCTCCAGCAGCAGTCGCACCATGTTGCCGTTCCCACGTTTGGACGCTACGTGCAGCGGAGTGATGTCGTTCTGTGCAGACAGGGGAAATCAGAATAATAAAATATTAAACACACACACACAGACAGTAACCTCAAACTGTCAGCTGGTTAAATACAACAACTCATCATCACTTAACACACACACACAACAGGAAACCTGATGTGTGAAACTGAAGAGCAACTGTTACAGTAATGAAGCTCCAGCCGCTTTTTTATTTTACATATCATACATCTGTAATTGGAGAGTTTCAGTTTTTCGTGTTTTATTTTGAAAATCCTTCATCTTCTTCCTGCCCTCTTGTGTTTCCCACCTTCAATCAGCACCTAATGTCTTTATACTCGCCCGTTCATAGAATAGTAGTATGCATATACAGACTACAAATTACTGTATGATTATATAATCAGTTTGAAGACAGATACATGTAAATTGTTCTTTACCAATACTGTATGTATAAGAAATAAACCAAAAACAATCAAGATACATTATTTAAGTTGTTTTTTCAGCTGATTCTTTGTTTTTCTACCAAAGTAATTCACAACATATTTAGTGAAATGGGGAAAATATCCAACACTTGGAGGAAAAAGTACACAATCCTTTTGGAAAATAAATTATAAATAGATAAAATTTTAAATTTTAACTTCTGTTTTTACATTTTATATTAAGTATTCAACACTTTCATACACATTCACAGACATCCAGCATCGGTTTCCACAACACAACCTATAGGATCCTATAGCTCACACAGGGTTTCCTCCTGCAGAGTGACAAGCACAGCTGTAGACTTACATGTGTCACTATCGCATTCCTACACACACACACACACACACACACACACACACACACACACACACACACACACACACACACACACACAGATTCCTACAAAGGTCTGAGCGTCTGTGTGTGTGCATGTGTGTGCGTTTGCATGTGTGTGTGTGTCGTTGTGTGTTCTCCATCTCTGAAGTGAAGCGCCTACCCTTGCCTTGAAGTCCACGGCCGCCCCTCGGTTCAGCAGCAGCGTCGCTACGTTGATGTTGCCGTAGTGAGCCGCGATGTGCAGAGGAGTGAAGCCGCTCTGAGTCAAACAAACACATACACAAACAAACAGGTGCAGACAGAGAGAGAGAGAAAGAGGAGAAAAAAAACAGATTAAGTTAAAGCGAGAGCAAAAATAAGCAAAGACTGTGTCACAATGAGCCGGGAGCAAAGCATGATGGGACATGACAAACAGCAGTGGCAGCAGCAGCAGCAGCAGCAGTAGTGGTGGTGGTGGGCCAAAGCAGAGCAAACAGCAGTGAAACATGCTTTAACAAAAATAAAAGTGCTGCTCGTTCACATGTTTATTGCCTTCACAAAGCTCAAACTCAACTAAACATAAACTTTAAATCCCGTATGATCTTTGCAAAGGTAGAAGTAATGAGCCGAGGTTGGATTAGAGGAATAAAGTGACCATTCAGTGTTTGTATTGTTCTTCTTTTCTTTTCTCTACTGTAATTGTTCAAGGCAACACAACTTAACGCTGTTCAGATCACAACAGCAGCAAACAGAAGCACAATCAGCTCCTGTCAAATGAAAACACAAAATTTAAACATCGGCTTCGTCTCAATTCCTAAAAAATAAGAATAAACAAAGGAAAAATGTTCATAAACCCGACATGCAGGTAATCATGCGTCTGCATCACTGACAGGGGAAGTCGCAGTGACTCGGTATCGGAAAAAGTGGGGCTAGCTTAGCATGCTAACTGATACGAGGTGGAGACAGATTTTAGTGAGTAAAGGACTGAAGTTTCATGCTGATGTTACTTCCAAACTGCTCATTTAAGGGTAATAATATTCAATGTTCAAAGATGTAAAATAAACCAGTTTAGGACAAATGACGGGAATAAAAAGTATTAGCGAGAATAGTAAAGTATTCATTCATGTTACATATTCGGTAACAGTTCAGTCCTGACTCGACCATTTGCAAAGCAACAAACAGGAAAGGTCAACATGCTTCTGGCCATGTGATGAAAATATACATATAAAAAACTATGATCAGCATCGTCTCAAACTTTAGGTTCATGTTCGTTAAAAATTACTAATCAATATAATCTACTGAAATGCTAAAGCTAAGCTAGCGTTGTAACTATGACTTCAGCTGGATGAGCCTTTCATACACAGGCAAATTTAAATTCTGTTCATTTCGCAATTTGCAGCGTCAATAACAGTGAAATACAAGAGTTTGCACATCACAAGGAAACACCCGGGAGGTGCAAAGAACAAAAACACCTGGTTTTATCGATACATGTCATTGATGTTGTTTCAGCTGGGGGAGGATCACACAACAGACAGAGGCTGGAGAGGATAAAAAAAAAAGTAGTTCTGTGAGTTTTATTTTTCTTTTAAATCGAAAGCTTGCATCATGTTTTTTCATTCACACGGTAGCTGGATAAGAGACAAATGAAAGAAAGTAGTGAAAACTTATAGAGGGTTTAATGATCTCAGGAGTCACGCATGTTTGTCGTTTTCTGTCGAAACCACAGAAAGAAAATAAACGACCCTGATTATTTAAAATCCACTTTTACAATGTGTTAATTCTTCCTTTTGGCTTTCTTGCAGAGAGTTAGATGAGGAGATTAAAAACAAGCCTCTGTATATGAGGCTTTTTTTGTAGGATTCAAATAAACAGAGTGTTGGTTAATGAGCTTTAGAGGTGCTGGTAGCCGGATCGTCATAATGACAGAGCTTCACATTTTCCTCCATTAAACAGTTTCTTTAAAAGAGGCTGAGCTCACAGGGTATTTACGTTTAAATGAACATTTAGAGACTGAGATCAGCCTCATCATCCGTCCTTGTTTCCTGTTTTTACACAGTTTTATCTGGTTTATATTAAAGCCAGGCTTTTATTCCTCATTTATTGTTTAGTGCAAACTTAAAACTACCTCTATGTTTGCCTGTTGTCTTGATAAATTCAGTTTTACGTCCGTGTTTGTGTCTTTTACAGTGAAACATCCACAGGAAGAGTTGTGTTTTGTTGATGACAGGTACTTATTAGATTTAATAAGTGTATAATAATTAATGTTAAGCATTAGTTTTATCATTATTTAACATTTAATTAATCATTTACAAAGCATTTCTTCCTATAGTAACATTAACTAGCGTGTAATTTATAAACACAGTTATAGATGATTAACTCTGGATTAATAGACTCATCCATCATGTGTTCAGTGATTTGATTTTCACACTAATTTAGGGATGGATTCAAGACTTGGAGATCTAATATTATGTCAATTACAAACTAGTTATTAAGAGGTTTTTTAATTGTTTTGTTTTTTTAGATGTCAGTTCATTAAATCAAAGTCAGTAAATAATAAAAAACTATTTAGATGAACATTTATGCTTATTATATGAGCTCATTAATCCAGAAATAAACTTTTAAGAGTTTATAAATGACCTACTAATTAGGAAGAATGTTTTATAAATGATGAATTAATGCTTAATAGTTATCAGACTATAGTTATTATAAAGTGTTGGCATTACGTCTGTTACAAATAGAAAGCAGAGCAGCAGAGTTGTGTGTATAACTCGACCCTGTAGCTTTGCTGATGGGATTAGAGCTGTAGAAATGTAATTTCACCCGCATCAATATTTCAGCGTTCATTTGTTCGTGCTGGCCACAGGCCTCAGCTTTCACATGACAGTTTATGGCACATTACTGGAAGAAAAAAATGTTAAATGGTTTCAGTTCTAAGTTGCTACTGTGTATTTGTGTTTTTTTTTCTTTGGCTCAAAGCAACAAACAACTGCAAAACAACACACGAAGCAAAGTCAAAATGCGATGCAGGCTTAAAAAAAAAAAAACAAAAAAAAAAAACAGGCAGGTGAGCAAAAGCATTCACGCCAGCATTTAACGTTCATGCCAGCAGACAGAAGGCTTTGGCTGTGCAGAGGTGACCATGAGTGTGTGATGAGAGGAGGAGAGGAGAGGAGAGGAGAGTAGAGGAGAGGAGAGGAGAAATGAGAAAAGAGAAGAGAAGAGAGAAGAAAAGAACAGAGAAGAGAAGAGAAGAAGACAAGAATAGAGAAGAGAAGAACAGAGAAGAAAAGAGAAGAGCAGAGAAGAGAAGAACAGAGAAGAAAATAGAAGAGAAGATAAGAACAGATGAGGAGAGATGAGAAGAGAAGACAAGAATAAAGAAGAGAAGAACAGAGAAGAGAAGAACAGAGAAGAAAAGATAAGAGCAGAGAAGAACAGAGAAGAGAAGAGAAGAGAAGAAGACAAGAATAGAGAAGAGAAGAACAGAGAAGAACAGAGAAGAGCAGAGAAGAGAAGAAGACAAGAATAAAGAAGAGAAGAACAGAGAAGAGCAAAGAGAAGAGAAGAGAAGAAGACAAGAATAGAGAAGAGAAGAACAGAGAAGAACAGAGAAGAGCAGAGAAGAGAAGAAGACAAGAATAAAGAAGAGAAGAACAGAGAAGAGCAAAGAGAAGAGAAGAGAAGAACAGAGAAGAGAAGAGAAGAGAAGAGAAGAGAAGAGAAGAGAAGAGAAGAGAAGAGAAGAGAAGAGAAGAGAAGAGAAGAGAAGAGAAGAGAAGAGAAGATGTACCTCTGTTGTTCTATTCACCATCATCTAGAAGGGAGAAGGGAAAACGGGGGAACGGTCGGGTCAGAAATAAGGAACGAATAGAGGGAGGAGGAGGAGGAGGAGGAGGAGGAGGAGGAGGAGGAGAGAATGGGGCGGTTAGTGCACCACAACAACTACAGTACCACAACGACAACACCAACACCGACACCATGGCTGCAGCTGTAGGATGAACGTGTGAGAATGAAGAAGAACTTAAAGGCAACAACGACAACACAGATGTGGACAGATGTGACGTTCTCCCCTGACGGACAGGTTGGTTATTTTGTTTTCTGCTACTGTAATAAATAAAATAAACACAAGGGGAAAACACCGACTCTTGTTCCGGGACTTGAACATAACATTGATCGTGTACAGTACACTGTACAGTATAATCTATAAATGCTTGTTTGTCTCGCATATTTGTCCCCTGAAAAAAAGAAAAAGAAAAAAGAATAATAATAAAAAAAAAAAACAAGCTTAGGGACGTTAATAAGCAACATTCACAATAAAAACACACGTTGACAGAAGACGTCTGTCCATGTTATTCCCATTCCCCCCTCTGTGAATCCTGGGCACGACTTCCTGTTCTTCCTTTTCACTGAACCAGCGTTTGTGAGATTAAGCGATGTGTATTAGTGTATCTGCTACTTGATTTATAACCTGATAAATTAAATACAGCTGCTGTATTATCAATATAACATGATATTTACATAAAATGATATTTAGTTTTTGACATTTAGGCCTCACACTTGATGATAGATACATATCATAATGTGCATTGGTACCATAAAATCAAATAAATTCAACAATAATCTAAGAGATAACTGGGTGTAGCCTATTATAATTTTTTACACTGAAAACCTGCAGATGAGTTTGCAGCACTCTTCAAATTACTCATCACAGTGAGCGCACAGAAATGTCAGAAGGAGACTCAGGTGAGTGTGTCAGCATGAGTAATTGAATTAAGAGTAAAAAAAAAAAACAATAGAGAAACATAACAAACACTTCTCAGAGACCGCATCCTTTAATCTCACTAAGTTTAAAACGCCCCTCAGACATAACGAGGTAAAATAATAATTATCAACATTATTATCCTCCCACCTCCTCTTGTGATGTTAATCCAGTCAGAAAAAAGGGTTTAAGAAGATATTGTTCAGGGAGATTTAGGATTTTACAAAGTGTTACTTACAGTAAATCCTCGGAAACAGATGATGAAGAAACAAAACGTGTCACTACTGTAGTAAACAAAAGGACAATGTGACGGAACAAGTGACTTCAGATAGAAACTGAGAGTGAAGCAATTAACAGTTTAACACACTCAGTACTTCCATATTAATGAGACCACCGGCTCATCTCTGGGTGGGAAATACTTCTTATTTATTTTCTGAACTCATATCTGTAAATTAAAGATGCAGCCAATTAGCCTAGCTTAGCACAAAGACTGGAAACAGAGGGAAACTGCTAGCCTGCCTCTCCACCTGCATCGCCAGCATGTCTGCAGCTCTACAGTAAAAAAGGAAACAGACTGGGAGCAAACGAAGATTCAGTGAAAGGAAAAACTGAAAGTCACGCTCAAAATCCATGCAAGGCATCATGGGGCAGGAAATAAGGTGGAGAGAGTCTCAAACCAACGACAAAAACATAGACAAAGTCGCTTCCTGTCTCTTTCGGGGCCTGTACAGTACCTTGGACTCTACGTCGGCGTTGTGGTCGTTCTGGAGGAGCAGGGCGGCGGCCTTGGTGTCGTCTTTGCGTGCGGCGATGTGCAGCGCCGGGAGTCGAACCTTCCCCTTGGTGTCGTTTTCCAGCAGGAGGGAAACCACCTGGTCGTGGCCCTGCTGCAGCGCCACGGCCAGAGGAGTGAAGCCGTCCTGAGGAGCAGCAGAGACACAAACACTCATCACTGACTCTGTTTCATGTTGAGTTATTAATCCTGAGCAGCTGCTGTTTGTTCACTCTATTTGTCTGCAAATTGCACATTAAACAAGGAGTTATCACCTGTTTATCTTGTAAAGAACTTAAATAAAAATCTTTACAGGTGTATTTATTCATCCTTAGTGATTTATGTGAGTAGTTTCTGCTGTAACGTGTGTTAGATGCTACATTTATTCTACTGACTATAAACTGTGATGTGTTTCCAGGGAGTTGGAGCAAAAATAAAGCAATAAAGAAAAGAAAAAAAAGGTACAATTGGCTGTAAATTGTATCCTCAGATGCCATATAGATAATGATTGAATAATAAATAGAGGAGTTGAGCTTTGTAGCAGTGTTGTTAGCAGGTTTTGGCACATTTTACCACAGTTACTATCTTTGATTCATGTGTTCATGCTGATTGACACAAAGTGCAGCAGAGGCTGATGGGACTACTTTTATGAATTATAATCCAATTTTGACCTGATGGTGGCGCTGTATGAAAAGTCATTGGATCAGTACAGTGTATTATAATCTATACTGAAAATTTTAGACCAATCCACTTAAAGGGATAGTCTAACATTTTGGCAAATTGGCCCATTGCCATAATCCCTATAGTCTTATAGGAGTAGATTCTCTACCTTAAATTGTAACTGCAAGCTATTTTTAGAACGGCGGAGCAGAGCGGCGAGCTGCTCAGAGCTACGCTACGGAGGCTCATGGGATTTCTTGGTTTCCCTCATCAAACTCATCAAATACACAATCCAACAACTCCAAAACGTTATGACCTGCACATTCACCACGCTATGAGATAATAACACAACATTACCCAATTACACAATCCAGCAACTCCAAAACTCTCTCATAAACGCTTGAAAACAACTCTGTCTGGTAACGTTGTGTTATTATCTCATAGCGTGGTGAATGTGCAGGTCACAACTTGTCCACCAGAGCGTTTTGGAGTTGTTGGATTGTGTATTTGATGAGTTTGATGAGGGAAACCAAGAAATCCCATGAGCCTCAGTAGTGTAGCTCTGAGCAGCTCGCCGCTCTGCTCCGCCGTTCTAAAAACAGCTTGCACTGACAATTAACTCATTGAGTGCCGCGCTCCTTTCCAAAGTTTTAGTCAAGTGTACCGGCAATTTAGACCATTTTTGACTTTTTATGTAGAGCCACAGTGTATTCTATATTATTGCCACCAACACATACTGTGGCTCAATTGAAAGGTTTACCTTAATGCTTCAAGTGGCCACAAACCGTTTGTTTCTACGTGCCTCTGTTCCTGAGAAAAGTCAAGCTAAACATGGCTGGGTTTCACCAAAATCCCTCCTTTTTTTTCTAGAAAAGGAGATAGAGCGTCTTTTATGAAAGGTGCTCTGTTTGTGTCTGTCGCTCTTCTCACACTCGCATTTCTGGATCAAAGGGCTCGTATAAGATAAATATATACAACAGTTGTTGTTCTATTCACAAAACCACCATCGGGGGCGGGGGGGGCGCCACTAAACAACAATAACACAGACGCACCGTGCCGTGTCACAGCTTCTCGCCGCGGAGCGTGAGGGTCAGTCGGCCACCGCGGCTCGGGAATACCGGTCCCGCCGGTGGTCGCGGTCCTTCTGTGGTACGGGTCGGTGATGCCGGTCTGCTTTGGTCCAGAGACCATCAGATTTTACCGCGGGGGGACTTTGGGGAGGACACGGTGTTGCTCCAGCTGAAGACCGGGCGGACTGTCGGCTGAGAGCTTCCTGGTTCAGCTCCGAGCAGCTGGAGCAGCTGGAGCAGCAGCGCGGGTGAGAGCAGAGCAGCTGCGCTGCAGCAGCTGCTGCATCTGCATGCAGAACTCGTTTGCAGAAGCCGAGTTATGATAAAAACTTCCAGATCATGAGCTGTCATGTGACTTTGATCGTCATCTATTTCAGTTCTCCTCGTCGTAGAGTCCCCAAATTTACATATAATGTGTATTAAAGTGTCTATTTTCATAATTTAAAAAAAAAAGCAAAAAACGTAAAATTACGTTTTCGGCACTCAACGCATGGGAACGAAAAACGAGAAATTACGTGGTTGGCACTCAATGAGTTAAAGGTAACAAACCTACTGCTATGTATTTATTCACTCATTCAACGGATCTTTGACTACACTGTACCCTTGGCATCCTATTCTATCTATTTATTTACCTTATCTGTTATATTTATTTATTGTGTGTACTCGTACTGTGTTTTTTATGGACTGTGCAAGCTGCTGAAATCAATTGCCCCTGGTGGGATTAATAAAGTTGTTTGAAGTTGAAGTTGAAGTTGCTAAGACTATAGGGATTATGGCAACGGGCCAATTTGCCAAAATGTTAAACTACTGTATCCCTTTAAATAGTGTTGAGATATTTCACTCCAAACCAACTCAGGGCAGCAATTTTAGAAAATCCAATTCAACCTCTGAGGACCATGAATGCATCACTCTAATGGTCGTTTCTCAGGATCTTGTTCAGAAATCATCACAGGGAGGACGGGGATGTTTTTGTCCGGCTGCTGCTTCATTCAAGGAAAATCAGATCAAACAGTTTTGAAGAGTCTGACTGTTGTTTACTTCCTGTGTAGTTTTACATTATGCATCAAAGTCAGACATGATGCCTTCACTGTCTGCGTGTTAAGCAGAGATGGGTCAGTCAGTGGATGTGGTGCTGAGCCTCCAGAGTCATTTTAATAATATTCCTCTCTCATATTCACTTACTGCAGTATGTTTTTCACACTCTCTCTCTCTCACACACACACACACTTCTGCCCAGTGTCATCCATCATCACAGGGAGAAATGTGATTTTAATGACACACATCAGCTGCTGGTGTCACACTGGGCCGTTTGGCGAATTTGCTCAAGGACAAATCGAAAGGAAATTTATCTGCTAATGAGCACGAACCGAGAAACAGACGAGAGCAGAGCTGCAACAAACAATCAATTAAATGATTAGTCATTCACACAAAATTGATCCACAACTATTTTGTTAATCAGTGACTTTTTTTTTTTTTTTGCTGAAAATCCACAAATATGAAGATTTTATGTTTTTTCTGAGTCTGCAGACGTCACGTTGAGCTGAGAAAATCATCATTTTGAGGATAATTGTTATTTGCAGACATAAACTGCAAACTAATGTAAAGGGAAACTTGTGTGGGATGTTGTACACACACACACACACACACACACACACACACACACACACGGCCATGTGATAAATGAGAGACAAAGCAGAGGCTACTAGCAGCAGTTATCTCTGAATCATCGAGGAGGAGGAGGAAGAAGAAGGAGGATTACAAGTAAAACAACACCAAGATTGTGTGTGTGTGTGTGTGTGTATGTGTGTGTGTGTGTGTTTACACAGGACACCGACTGTCTGGATAAAACCAACTCAGCATCAGAACGCCCCCACACATCAAAGCAGAACCTCCCCACGGAGAGCACTGCATCGCTCATACACAAAAACTGTAACGGAGACAACGTCTACACAAACAAACAAACACACACACACCCACACAAACAAACACACACACACACACACAGATGTCTTACTATATTCACGAGGACCCGTCAGTGACATATGTAATGCATTAGCTCGTCGCCCCACCCTGTCCTGTCCTGGACCATCACCACTCACTCACTCAGTTCCTGACCCAGTTCTGAAGTCTTAACCCTCAAACTCCCACTACGGTAAATCTGACCTAGAAACATGTCCGCAAGACACACACACACACACACACACACAGACACACACACGGCCACACAAACATGTTCAAGTTCATAAATTTAGCCTCTTGGAGTCCTGAGCCATCACAGAGCTGCTGCCGCTGCTGTTTCATCTGCTTCATTAGAGATTCAGGAGGAGACACAGACAGCTCAACATCCCAGAGAGACAAACAGAGAGAGAGAGACAGAAAGACAGAGAGAGAGGAGATAGAGAGAGAAACAGACAGAGAAACAGAGAGGAGATAGAGAGAGTGAGAGAGAGACAGAAGCAAACAGAAAGACACAGATAAAGGTTTCTGAGGTGAGTCTAGGAGCTTGAACTGTGACAATGACGCAGCATAAAGTTGCTGAAGCTGGAGCTAAATCACAGCCTGAAAACTGCAGCAACAGGATTCAGTCCATTCAAATGAATCTAATCAAAAATAAAAACTATTAATGACACGGCAAGTTATGCTCATTGTGGTGTCGTTGTTAACGTGGCTGTAAGATCCTCAAACGACCTGAGAAAGAAAGCTGCTTCAATCTCAGCTTCACGTCACAGAGGGACGATCGAGGACACATGTGGATTTACTGCAGAATTACTGCAGAGTGTGTTGCACACTTTGTGGCACTGCAGTGCATTGTGTAATCTGTGTAATTTAATGCTCAAAAACACACAACAGATGAACTAACAAAAAAGAAAGAAAGATCAAAAGCAGACTTCAGATTAGCAACAAAAAATACACAAAACAAAGGGCTCGTTAATCTGTTCTGCCTCAGAAATGGTTAAATGTTAATTATTAAACACTGGGAGTTGCTTCAAACATGGATATATATTTCCCCACATGAATTATTCATTCAGTCTCCCACTGGAGGAGACTGTGAGGAGGAGGAAGAGGAGGAGGAGGAGGAAGAGGAAGAGGAAGAGGAAGAGGAGGAGGAAGAGGAGGAGGAGGAAGAGGAGGAGGAGGAGGATGTGCGGAGACAGACAAAAGGAGGAATGACGGAGGAGGAAAGGAAAAGAGACGAGAGGAAAGACGAGTACAGAGAAGAGACGAGGTGGTGAAGTGAGGGGGAAGAAGAAGCAGCAGCAGCACTGGTGCAGAGCTGAGAGGTGTGTAAACACTAACACACACACACTGATAAACACACACACTCAGCTGAATATTCAGGAAACACAAACAGCTCAAAAAGACTGAAGGATTCGTCTCAAAACAAACACCGAAATGAAAACCAACAGGAAACTAATGCTACTGACAACGCACTGTAATACTGTATAAACATCTGTAACACAAACATCTGTATTAACCACACTGTAGTCAGTTAATCTAAATCCAATTCCACATACACTGTAAATAACGCTCTGTTTATTCCCATTGAGGAGACATTTGTAAAAATCCACAGAAACTACTGAGCCAACTTAACATAAAACTGTAGATTTATTAACCAGTTAATTCACATTCATGGATTCAGTATGAATGATGTTAGTTGAACAGGGAAGAAAAACTATGTAGAGATGGACTAAAACATGAGTTTTGATATTTTCATACATTTGTAATAAAGTGTCTTGCATATTTTCTTTCTGTCTCTTTGGACTTTGTATCATCACAATCAACACACTGCACTTTGTGTAGATTAAGATAGGAGTTTGTTTGCTGTAATTATTATCTTTACTGTATATGTTCCAAATCAATACTGCTTGTATATTATATAAATGTAAGATGCTTCATGATTTAAATACAATTATTATGCCATTCAAACACTCATAAAAGAGTAGAATAATGGCTACATGTTGGGGTGGATACAAAGACTGAAGCTGTTTATTTTTACATAATTCTGTTCATTGTTTATAATATTTTAAAAGGTAATTTACATATTCATTTCACAAGAAACAAACAAATCCAGGTAAACAATGAAACAGGACAGTTACAGCAGGTGAAGCATCATGTGACCCTGATGTTTGTCGTCTGCTTCGACCTGTTTGTTTGTCTTTTTGATATTTGGTGGCGAAAAACACGTCTCCACAAGAAGATCACAAGTTTCTAATCAAATAGTTTGTGATTTAAATTAATCAAATTTAAGAAATGTATTCAATGTGTTGTGCCACTGCTTGTGTTTAAACACCTTTAAACACTTTTATTTTGTTAAATGTATAACTTTATATCGTAATTATCATCAATTAGGCAACTGTCCTGATGCTCTGGTCATTCAATATACGTTTTTAAACCAAAGAAAAGCACTAAAGACATTGGAGATATGCAGCTGCACTAACTCTTAATTTTTTTTCAAAATTTTACTGCAGTTTTGATTGTGCAGACAAAACTTTATGGACTAAAATGAGGCTGTGTGTTTGTCACACTTCAGTCCGACAGCGGTGGCAGTCAGCTGGCCGCCTGCCGTCTCTGCTCCTGGCTGCAGATGATAAATCGCTCTCACACACATCATCATCATCATCATCATCATCATCATCATAGTAGTGTCGCATGGCGCTCACACCACGGGCGACACACCACCGTGACATCACCAACTCCTCCTCCCTCTGCACAGCCAAGGTCACTGTGAATGAACTCATCGCCTCCCCACCTCCTCGCCGTAGTAAACAAAGATTCATACTGAGTCTCATTCAGCCTCTTTCTGGCTGCGAGCTGCTATTATCTTCCATTTGCAACAAAGAACGGTGCTGGTTTATAATGACGCGGCGTAATTACAGGGAGGCTCAATGAAGGGTAGCTATTAGCAGCTCGGGAGCGTTAAAGCCTGAACGTATAGTATAGTATAGTATAGTACTGTATAGTATAGTGTGTCATCTGTTTGTGCCTGTGTGTGTGTGTGCAGGTGTTTAAGTGTGTTTACCTCTGTGGCGATGCTCTGACTGGAGCCGTTGTCCAATAAAAACTGCACCACCTCCATGTGATTCTCCTGCGCTGCCATGTACAGCGGAGTGAAGCCATTCTGGAGAGAAGAGAAGAAGCATTCAAACATCAGATACTGTATAACCATTTAATCTGCATGAAGAAAAACATACAAACATGCTGTAAAATAATAAATAAAATGGTGCCTTAAATCTTACTGTTGTTGGAAAATGTTAGGGCTGCAACTAACGATTATTTTCAATATCGATTAAAACCATAGACTGTAAAAAATGATTAAAGCGCTTAATCGATCAGTTGTTTGGTCAATAAAATGTTTGTTTTGTCCACAAACCAAAGAGAGACTCAGTTTATTGTCATAAAGGAACAAAGCAACCAGAGAGATTCACATTTTAAGAAGCTGAAATCAGAGAATTTTGACTTTTTTTTTTTCTTAAACCACTCTCCCAAGTGATACGATCATCTATCCCATTAATATCTCTGCTTGCATGAGGTCACCGTGGCCAGTGTTGGAAATCAATAAGCCGGACTGCTGGATGGCAATATCGGATTTTACAGGATTTTCGCATTAATGAGATGAAAGTAGCTCGATTTGTCGTAGATTTAATTTAGTGGGTCGGACCGAAGAGAGAGAGAGATGACTCCCA
Source organism: Trachurus trachurus (assembly GCF_905171665.1). Taxonomy (NCBI): domain Eukaryota; kingdom Metazoa; phylum Chordata; class Actinopteri; order Carangiformes; family Carangidae; genus Trachurus; species Trachurus trachurus. Next base: position 6,157,931 of record NC_139913.1, read on the forward strand.
TCAGGGTTTTTTTTCTTTCTTAAATCAATAAACAGTTAATGGTATTTCAATAAAATCTGCTTTGTCATGATATACAGTATTGGTGAGATTTTATCCCGTCATCTCCTCCTACTTTGTTTTTTTGTTTAATTTTATCTCCTGACCTCCACAAATGGACACGCTGTCACCTCCGTACATACCTCACACCTGATAACAGCTGATCTGGAGAGTTGAAGAGGCCTCTGTGTATGTGTGTGTGTGTGTGTGTGCGTATGTGTGTGGAAAAGAAAACTGATCTCCATAGCAACACAAGGATCCAAAAATGACATTAGGATTCAAAAGCTCCTCTCCCTCCTCCTCCTCCTCTCTTCTCTTCTGTGTTTATTCTTGTGTCTTTTCTCTGATGCGTCACACGTCAAAAAGCAGTGACAGTGCAAAGTCACAGTCACACACCCGTGTAAATTCAATCACACTGTGTGTTTAAAGGGATGGTTCAACATTTTGGCAAATTGGCCCATTGCCATAATAACTATAGTCATAGCAGTAGGTTTGTTACCTTTAATTGTCTGTGCAAGCTATTTTTAGAACGGCGGAGCAGAGCCGCGAGCTGCTCAGAGCTACGCTACAGAGGCTAATGGGATTTCTTGGTTTCCCTCATCAGACTCATCAAATACACAATCCAACAACTCCAAAACGCTCTGGTGGACAAGTTGTGACCTGCACATTCACCACGCTATGAGATAATAACAGAACGTTACCAGACTGAGTTGTTTTAGAGGCAAATGCAGAGACTGCTTGCTGAAAAACTGCCCCCGACGGGAACGTGCATCAATGGTTTTGCATGAATTTACCTAAAAAACGACTCAGTCTGGTAACGTTCTGTTATTATCTCATAGCGTGGTGAATGTGCAGGCCACAACTTGTCCACCAGAGCGTTTTGGAGTGGTTGGATTGTGTATTTGATGAGTTTGATGAGAGAAACCAAGAAATCCCATGAGCCTCCGTAGCGTAGCTCTGAGCAGCTCACGGCTCTGCTCCGCCGTTCTTAAAATAGCTTGCTACGACAAATAAAGGTAACAAACCTACTGCTATGACTATAGGGATTATGGCAATGGGCCAATTTGCCAAAAGGTTGAACTACTGTATCCCTTTAAGCTTTGCTTGTATGGCATTTCAATAAAAGCTGAACAGTACAAAGCACATAGAGATAAATTGATTTACTTTTGCACAGGTGAACCTAATAAACTGGTCACATTTATAAACAGAATAAAAACTGAAGACTCAGTTCAGCGCTGAAGGTCACAGCTCAGCAATACCAACTTCATCATCTGACTCTGTTACAGTTGCTGTGGTAACCAGACCAGTGTGTGTGTGTGTGTGTGTGTTTGTGTGTGTGTGCTGTGTCAGCAGCTCTGCAGTATTGCCTGGCCCACATTCAGTAGTCAGCACACACACACAGATGGACACTCTGTATAGTGGTTGCATACACATTCATCTGCATGAACGCACACACTCAAACGTGGATTTCCTGCAAAGATGATTTCACAATTGGAGAGCTTCGCGTGTGTGCATGTGCGCGTGCATGTGTATATGAGTGTGTGTGTGTGTGTGTGTGTGTGTGTGTGTGTGTGTGTGTGTGTGTGTGTGTGTGTGTGTGTGTGTGTGTGTGTGTGTGTGTGTGTGTGTGTGTGTGTGTGTGTGTTACCTGCGACTGTGCATTGACGTTGGCTCCGTGGGTGACGAGCTCCTTCACCACGTCCGTCTGCCCGGCCAGAGAAGCTATGTGCAGGGCCGTGTTTCCTTTCTGTTGGGACAAAACATGAACAACTTGAGCCCACACAAACCAACTGACTCTCCCAGCAGGTTGATGGGAATTACAGATGTGGAAAATGTGCACATTGTACCAACACAGAAGAAGAAAAAGAAATACAAAATAAAAGATTTTATCATCTGTCTTCCCACTCAGGTTATCTACTGTATGTGTTGATTTGCCTATGTGGTTTGATGTATGTTGACGAAACGAAATGTAACCTAAAACTGAGAACTGCTGAACATAAGGCGGCCATCAGAAATAACAACCTTGATGATGCCATCGCCAGACATTATAAAGAGAAAAACCATGGTTCTGCTGCCTCTCTCAATTTAGGGACAGTTGAGCCCTAGATGCATACACACCACACATGGAGAATTTTCTTGCAGTGTGTTTGTGGTGGGTTTGAGGCCATCGATTATTGTATTGTATTGTATTCTATTGTTCATTCCATTTCATTTCATTTCTTTATTTTCCTCGTGTATAAACAGTACCAAACATTAAAAACACCATATAGACAAACAGAATAGACAGAATATACAAACAAACAGACAAAAAAACAAAAAACAAATCCAGTATGAGGACAGAAAGAAGCAAAGCTTATCAAGTATTAACATTTTAACATTTTGTGTGCCAACAATCCTTAATAAAAAATAGACAAGTCAACACCAAACTAGACAAAATTTCAAGAATAAATTAATCTTTAGATTAGATGTTTATTGTATATTGTATGGTGATTACTTTGATCTATTTTATGTGTTATTATATTATTCATATAAAGGTATGTGATTGAGTAATTATGTTGTTTTAAACTTTATGTCCATGATTTGAATGGCGGCATGTAAAAATGGGACTGTGATGGGTCATGTGACCAAAAGACATTTGAAACACACCCGGGAATACCAGAGGTGAACCTGATGACGCTACTAAATCACAGTAGAGACTGAGTGTGGCTGTGCAAAGAGAGTTGTTTTACTTCAGCATGAAAAACTTGTTGTAGTAAAAAGTAATTTACATATCAATAAAACACAGATATTTTTATTTCAGTAGAACAGAAACAGTATCACGTGTGGGAGCAGCCTTGATGCACCTGTTGTGTACGTGTCAGCTATAGGAAGCAGCAGCTGTTGCCATGTTGTAACTCCACATATACACCCACCACATATACACCACCTCCTCCCCCTCCTCTCATTCCTCAGTCTGAACTGCTAAACCTCCTTTTCCTCTAATGCTTCACCTTCTCTGCTGCAGCTGCATCTCAATTCACTTGAACTTGCTTTGACAATAAAAGCTCAATTAATTTCCTATCATATTAATTGTATGACGGTGAATATAAAAGTATTATTTCTGCAGCAAGATGTGAACAAGCAGTCTGTGCACATTAACCTGCATTCAAGATTTACACAGACATATTCTCACTATGTAAAGTTTCATATAATCAACTCTTTTAGCGCCGTTTCTGTCTCCATGACTTCACCCCTCAGGGAAATCTCCGTCTCTTTAGCTGCTAAACGCTTCGCTATGTTCACCAGCTGCTCGCTAACTCTGTTACTATGCTGATGATGAGACAAGCGACCCCCAATCCAAACAAACAGTGAGCAATAAAACCAAAACAATGATGCTCAAAGATGCTAAAATACTTTAAATGTCCAACAACAAACCACTTTCTTACTAAAGTTGATCTTTAATCCTTTCTTTATTTAAAAAAGTTGAATATTGAGGATTCATAATTGAGTGATTTACTGTATCAACTCAAGTCGCACCATGAAACTTATTAAATCAATTTTTGTAGCAGAGTTTTATGAAATTATCAACCGAATTACTTTGCTGTATGAGTTTCAGTTAATAGCTTTTATGCAAATTAAAATGAGTGGAAAATCTATGGTGCTGCTTCAGCAACAATAATTAATCCTGAAGATACTGACCAAGCATTTTGCTCAATCAAAGCTAATCACTACTAAATAAATACCTGAGAACTTGAAGTTACTGTATCTGGAAGCTGCGGCTTATGAAACATGTTCACATGTGACGTGCCGAGGTTTTACTGCATTAATGTTCATCAGTCTCAGCACAGACAAAATGTTTACATGGTTTTTTCTCTCCCTCACTAAATCAGTCGGCTCGGCCTCACGCTGCAAACACACGCAGCCATTTATCTCCTTTACTGTTGTTAAGCAATGTGACTTTGAGAAGGAGCTGACGCAGCAGAGCTCAGTGTGTGTGTGTGTGTGTGTGTGTGTGTGTGTGACTCCCGGGTGGCACACACCTTGGTAGCTGCGTCCACATTGGCGCCCTGCTTGATGAGCTCAGCCACCACTTCCACATGGCCCTCCTTGGAGGCCAGATGGAGCGCGTTCAGACCATTCTGGAGAGAGGGAGATATAGAGAGAGGGAGAGAGAGAGCTTTAACAATCAACAGAAGGGGATTAAATCCTGTACATGTCTCTTTAAATAGCCAAGGAATCTGTCTGAAGCGTAAACACTAAAGCTTATCGGGTCAAAAAACACCGAACACACAGCTGATCAATTAATTTAATAGTTCTTTAATAAATACTGTAGTATTGATACCAAATTATATGTCTGACTGTGGCTCATTCAGTCCCACTGAAGGCAAACTTTATTTTCTCAAACACCTGGACACTGCAGGAATTTGTGTGTTTGTCAGGAACTATTTTCTGCAGTGGATTGATACACACTTAACAGACTAAACAGAAACTCATCGATGAGTTCTCAGTTGTTTTGGGCTGGAAAATGCAGCTCAGGGACAGAAGAAAGAGATATATATTGTGTATGGGATCAAATTTATCAACTTTATGGTGTCAAACTTCCCAGAATGCACCAGATAACGATGATGGCTGCACAAGCAAGGAGATACATAACTGTTCTGTGTTTTCACCATTATTTGTGTTTCAATCTTGTTTCTAAACATCATAACCCAGTTCCGCATAGAAAAGTTTATGTTTTACATTGTAGTTGCAGATTTATGTGACAGTTTTACATATTTTTACCTATTTTCATGTCTGACGCAGGAGACAAAATTTAACCAAAGTCATGCAGTTGCTATTATATTGATATCAATGCATCATGACTTACTATTTCTTCCCCCAACCCTCACCCCTTTGTTGCAGGTGAAGGTATGAAGGAAATTATTAAGATTATGATGAGTGCAGAGATGTGAATGTGTGTGTGACATGTTACTAAACACACCTGGTTGCAAATATTGATGTCGACTCCATTCTTCAGGTAGTCCAAAGCCTTCTCGAGGTTCCCGGCCCGAGCTGCTCGCAGGTAACAGGCGTTTATATCCGTCTGCAACACACAGAGAAACAGGTTTGTCATCATGTGTTGGTCTTGAAAATTAATAAACACGTGAACAATTTTTTTCCCCCCCCATATGTCGTGAAAAACATATAAAATATTCTCCCAAACTGTGAAGCTCCTACTGCGTCTTTGTGCAAATAAGCGTAGAATTATTCAAAAAACAGCAATTACATTTTTTTAATAACTCGGATCTTCTTCCAGGCTGTTTATTATTTTAGGGGAATATGGTGCCAATATTGCAGAATTAGTCAGAAGCTATTATGTATGTGTCACAGGCTCCCTATGAATCCCTGCAACCAGAGATAAGTTGAATAAATCCCTCAAGGCTCGAACGTTATTAGCCGAAGAAACAGGGTAAAGTTTGTGTGTGGAGAGCTGAACGAGAGCCAGAATAAAATAAAATAAAATAAAATAAAAACACATTTGAAGCAGGAGTTCGTCTTCGACATGTCTGCTTGGTAAACTGTAAAACACCGAGCCAAGAGAGGAACCAGGCTGCCAAGTCCAAGCCCACGGCCCAGGGACCGACTCCAACTGTTCAATAAGGTTTGTCTGAGATTTCTTTATACATCATGTAAATAGAACGGAAAATAAAGGAGGAATATTAACTTAAAAACTAAAAATACAGATTCATTTTTGTGTGTGTTTTCATTTGACGACCTGAAAACATTTGGTTTTCTCTAATTACAAAACCACAAATTCATTTTTAATTCACCTTCGTCTATTCATGGCAGCTGTAAACATAAGAATTTAGTTTAACCCTCCTGGGTCAAGGAAAGAAGGAAGGACGAAGGGAAAGAAAGAAGAAAGGTAGGAAGGAAGGCAGGAAGGACAAAGGGAAAGATGGGAGGAACAAAGGAAGGGGAAAAGAAAGGAAAGAAAGATGGAGGGAGGGAACAGATTGGGTCAAAAAGGAAGGAAGAAGTAAGGACGAAAGGAAGGAAGGGAGGAAAAATGATTGTGGAAAGAAGGAAGAGAAAGGGGAAGGAAAGAAAGATGGATGGAGGGAGGGAACAGATTGGGTCAAAAAGGAAGGAAGAAGTAAGGACGAAAGGAAGGAAGGGAGGAAAAAGGATTGTGGAAAGAAGGAAGGGACAAAGGAACGAAAGAACGATGGAAGGAGGGAACAGATTGGGTCAATTGGATCAAAAGAGGAAGTATAAGGACGACGGGAAGGAAGGGAGGGGAAAAGGATGGAAGGAAAGAAGGAAGGATGAAGAAAGCGGACATATTGGGTCAGTTTGACCCAGAAGGACAACAGGAGGGTTAAGAAAGTGAACCTGACATCAGAATGAGAGGGACAACAACACTTTTAATATATTTCATGATCATATCTCGCCAATTTAGAAATGAAAATAGCTTAAATTTATGTTAAACAGATACTGGGCCGACTCCTGACAACTACAGGTGCCTGGAAGCATCAAAAATATCTCATATCTCTCTCTCAGTGGGGGAAAGCAGCAGCAGCAGCAGCAGCAGCAGCAGCAGCAGCAGCAGCAGCAGCAGCAGCAGCAGCAGAATGATTTTGTAGTTAACCTGCAGTTATCAAGCTGAGCTGAAGATTTAACAGGGAGGGAGTTAAATCTGCTGTGTGTGCACATCTGTGTGAGGATTTCAGGGTGTGGCAGGATGAAGAGGATGAAGAGGATGAAGAGCAGGAGGAGGTTTGTGCAGAAGCAGCAGCAGCAGCAGCAGAGCGAAGCAGGATGACAGAGGGAAACAAGGGGAGGAGGAGGAGGAGGAGGAGGAGGAGGAGGAGGAGGAGGAGGGTTGTCGAAGAACATGGTGGGAACGATGGGAACAGACAGGATGACAGGAAGTCGCCGGTGTGTGTGTGTCTGTGTGTGTGTCTCCGATTTCATGATTGCAGTGCAGCGCTCCAGTCTGTGGTCGAACAGATAACCCACGCAGGATTAGCACTCTGCAATTAGCCTGAGCCGAGTGTGCCTATTAACCTGTGATATTCTCTGGAAAGCACAGACACACACACACACACACTTTAGGCTCATTCACAAACCAACTTCACTGCAGGACCCTGGACGCACATTTATTCATACACAAACGCTCCCATTCAAGCATTGCTGCCAGTGTAAAAACAGGATTCACTGAAATGCAACAGCTTTTATATAATGAGACGATGCGACTTCAACGTATTTTTCTTCAACGTTGTCCATAAGTAAAGTACTGTACTCGCAGAGTAATTTCAGTAAAAGGCTGAAAGAATTCAGTCCAAGAGGGTTGTTTCTTTTTGTTTGTTTGTTTTTTGGCCCTGGATTTTGCCTCGCAGGCAATACACAAATTGATGTGGAAGGTCTCCAGGTTGTCTGCAGCTTGTGAGCAAAAATACAACCACCACTCAAGACTGAAACAAAAAACCCCTCTGAGAATCAGCCTGAATTTTTGTTTAAGACAGATTTATACAGATTGAAGCCTACTCAGAAATGCAATCTATAGTTGCATAAAGGCAGGTAAAGTAGGTTAGTTATATTCTCTATATTATTTGGTTTGAATGATCCAACTTAAAAACACCGGACGCAGCAAACTGAGGAAGTAATTTATGTTTGTGTGTCATTTTAAAGTGTCGCCGGCTGCACCGTGCGCTCTGTTATTCTAGAGCGACTGTCGGCCCAAAGCTGATCGCTGAGCTCACTTCCCACTCGGTGAAAGGACGTTATCAGAGTTCATCATCACTCATACACACAGTGTGTTGTGAGTGTCAGCATCCAGTCAGTGGGGCAAAGACCGGACGTCAGCCCGGGGGTCATGACACAGAGAGAAGACACAGGCTGCTATAATCCTCTCTAAAATGTCATTATTACTAATACTAACATGTGAAATTCATTCATTTATCTTTATTTATCAGAGGACCGGCTGAAACCAGCTAGCTAGTATCAGACCATCACATTACATCATCAACAATAGGAGAAATACACAACTGAGAAGTGTGACAAGTTAAAAAAAAAACAATATTTACATAAGATATCATTGGATAATTATAGGCTTGTATCACATCCACTTCATAACTGCATAATTAGCTGCTGCCTTTACAAATCAGATGCTGAACACACACACACACAAACACACTGACAGGCCGTGGGAGTGAAAACTGACTGAAAAATGTTCGTCAATCTCAAATTAAAATGAATTTTTCACAATAAAACGCTCAGTAAGAGTCTGCTGCTGTTTCACAGTTGGGCTGAAAGACGGTGAGCTGTGAGTTTTTTAAAACCCTGTGAAGGGTTGTAAGGCACAGCGCCAAGACTTTTCACTTTAAACATGGCACCAGACTTTGGCTGCTCATAACTCAGAGTATTATCAGAGTCAAAGCTTCCCCCTCTTTCAGAGCACAGACCACTTCTGTTCCACTCTATAGTATATATATATATGAGATTATATTATATGACAGACAGACTGAGGACAGAGTTGATGCCCCTGTGCCACTTTAAAATATGCTTTTACGCTTGTTGCATGTTGAGTTCATGGTTCATCTACAGGTATGTGCACACCAACAACAACAACAACAACAACATCCACAGCCTTCACTCTCAGGTTGCTCCAAGTCCAGAGCTGTAGGGTGTGGACCCACAGGAATGCAGTCGTCACTATTCCTGTCACTATTCGCACTAATCTACTAGAAGATTAACAAAAAAACAAACCGGCAACAATGTTACGATGTCAACATCAGAAATTCATCATTTTATGCTGCTGAAAATGCATCGAACTCCCTAATACGTCAAATCTGTGCACTGCAAGTCCTGAGGAAGTTAGGGGAATATACTGTATATAACATTTGTTTCTAGGAAAAGACGTTCATGTTCATGTCATTCATCCTTTACATTTGTTCTTCAAAGGGTTTAACTTGAGCTAGGCTATTTACAGTAACAATAATATGTTAAACACTATTGTAGGTTTTTTGGGCTGGTTTGTTTTTAATGCACTGGTTTCAGATCAGAACGTCTCTACTAATAATCAATAAATCTTTCAGGATCTAGAAAATTCACTGGTCCCTGCTTCCTGCTTGTTCAACCATCTGACATTAAACGGAGCTTTGGACCGACTCCAGACCAAGTAATTAAGCGATCAGTGAAGAAAATACTCTGAGGATTAATCAATAATGAAAAAAAAAATGAAAAAAAAAATCCTTAGCCCCAGCTCTGGTCCACAGGGGATAAAAAGACTTTTGATCTGAAAGTCAGTTTTTTTTCTCTTTGAAGACGGTTTAATAGCACAGTCAGGTGAAATCTGTCAGACACTTAGGATTAAAACTAACCAAGTAACATTTAAAATGACTTTGTTTGGCGACAAACTAAAACTAGTTATTATATAAATTTAACCTCAAGCAGCAGCAGCAGAGTGGTGGTGGTGGTGGTGATGGTGGAAGAGGGTGGAGGTCTTGTTTAGCATCGCCTGAGTGTCACTCTAGTGTAGCCTTTATTTATCCACGACAGATATGCAAAGAATGCTTCAGTCACTCTTTTTCCACAACACACACACACACACGCACACACACACACACACACACACATGCACGCACACACACACACATGCACATACAGTCAGACACATTCCAACATGGCAGCTGCCCCCTGCACCCAGTGATCACAGCGCTGAGGGACCAGAGAGCTTCAACCAACCAAACGTACTGTACCATAACATAACATAACATTAGCTGAGTAATACAGTATTCAACACAAACATCCATTTACTGAATTGACTTTTCAAAATCAAAACAATCTTTTCTGTCAGGATTTATTTGCCCTTTCTGTGCAGGAGGAGTCAAGCTCATATACCGACTTTAACCACCACTGGTGAACTGCTGCTTAAACCAGTCATTACTGTAGCTACATACACACACACTGCAGAGAGTGTATCACATATCAGCAGGTTGAGGGAGACTGTTTCTAACACACAAAGTCACACTGAGCAAAAGAGCTAATTCAAAAAAAAAAAAAAAGAAGAAAAAAAGAGGATTATAATTTACTTTTTCAGCTCTTTTTTTTGCCCTTTTCATTCATTTTATTCCCTTTTTCTAGAAAACACACGGAGCATGCGCCGCTGTCCAAGGTCAGGTGCCTCCATTCACATCAGTGCAACAACATGAACATGTGTGCTGCTGCTCACACAGGCTCTTCTGTTTATAATCTGACACAATATACAAATGCACAGATCTATTGGGAATGCAAACAGACACACATACACACACAGAATGGCAGACATATGTTCTGTACTGTATATATAAACCCTCACACACTCATACACGCACACTGCAGCAGAGTGGTGCAGCAAGAGACCCCCCCCCACACATACACACATACACACACACCTCATCCCTGAGTCTATACACAACGTCCCATCTGGACCGGTAACTACCACAACATCACTAAGTCCTAAGTCCTCCTCCTCCTCCTCCTCCTCCTCCTCCACCTGTGAGAAGGAGAGGTTGATGTTTAACAGTCTGTAAAGTCGAGACTTACTTCTGCCAAATAGTCTGCTGCCTCCTCCACTGCCATGTTTGTCAGCCTGCAGCTCAAAGTGTGAAACCTGAGCACTCAATTACTGTAGCAGCAGCAGCAGCAGCAGCAGCTAGCCCTATAGCGCTAGCAGCTAGGGAGAGGGAGAGAGGGAGAGAGAGAGGGAGAGAGGGATGAGGGGAGGGACGGTCTATGCAAGAGAGAGAGAGGTAGAGAGGGAGGGAGGGAGGGTGAGGGAAAGACAGAGAGTGAAAGGGTGAGAGTGAAAGAGAGAGAGGGTGGGGGGGGGGCATTATGTCACAGCTAAAAATACCTGGCTCGCAGTGAGAAAGTCCAGAGCATGGAGGAGGAGGAGGGGTGGGGGTGTGGGGGGGCAGAAGAGTTCCGGCGTTAATCTCAAACCAACTCTCGCTGGAACAACACGGGATCAGAGGACAATGAGAGTGCAAGTGTGTTTGTGTGTGTGAGTGAGTGTGTGTGTGTGTGCACGATGGCCACTTGTTAAAAGTACAATACTGTATGAAAAATGTGTATTTCACCTTTAAGCAGCTTTTATCTTGTTTGACACTGACATATTTGTCTGTTTAAACTCAATTACACTTCATCTGACAGGCAGAAAGTTACTTACTTACATATTTTTTAGCCTATAGAGATACGTACAGTCATGTACGTAGTAGCCTACTGTATCTCAGCTGGCTGATAAATTATATATATGAGGTATAACATCGACATATCTCACCTGAAACTTCATAAATGTTGTTTAAGTTTTTAACTTATAATGAACAAAAATAATGTAACATAACCTCAAATGATTCAATGACGTCCATTAACCTTTGATTAAATCATCATCATTATTGGATATTTCCCTCACGCTCTTAACTATGTACTGTAAACACAACTAACTTGTATTTTTCAAAGTGGCATTAAAGACTCAAATATTCTCAATTATTTGTATTTATGAAAACAAGTGAAGACTAATCTCATGGTTTCTGATCTTCTTGGGTCGTTCAGGTCCTTTGTCAAGTTTCAGACGTCTATGAGTTATGAACAGTTCTTATGAGAAAGGTATTTCTTTCCTTCGTCTAAAAGGGGTCAGATAAAGAGCGAAGACTGAAGCCATAATAACAATAAAAGATAAGCATAATAGCTCCACATGCTCGCAGCCTGTCTCTCTTACCATTTCTACCTCCATTGAGCTCAGCAGGTGGTTTCATGGCAAAAAAATAATCTCCAGCAGGAAAAGACTCCCTCCTAACGTCACAGTACTACACCATCCTCACACACTCTCTCTCTCCTACTCTCCCTCTTCTAGTGAAACTTCTAGTTCACCCAGAGTTGATCCGTCAGACACATGAGGAGGCTTCAGGGCCCAGAGCCCGGCGGTCGGATTAGCAGGATTTGGACGGTGGTTCCTCAGGTATTTAAGAGGCCGGTGAACCTGCGACTGTCAGAGAGCTCTGATGTTCAGCTGCCTCCAAGTGACCAATAAATTAAGAATCATCAGTGAATGCAGCTTTAACTTTCTCCATATAACTACAGTGTGTGTGTGTGTGTGTGGGGGGGGGGGACATCATAAAACTAGAGGACAGAGTTAAAAAAAACAATGAGATAGTTAATAGTTAACTGTTTTGGTAACACTTTATTTGACGCCTATCTCTGTAACACATTATAACCATACTTATAATGAGTTATAATGCAGTTATAGCAATGTATAACTGAAGTTATAAACACTCACAAATGATCATAATGCTTTATAACAAGAATCATAACACACTATAAAGCATTTTATCCTAACTTGTAAGGTCAGGTATTATAATACGTTATAATTGTTAGTAACTTGCTGGCAAGGCCCACATCGATAATGCTTTATAAATATAGTTATAATGTGTCATAAACACTCAAATTATCATAAGGCTTTATAATAATAAGCATAGCACATTATAGAGCATTATAACTCTATTATAATACTTGACCTTATGCTTATTGTTATAAACCCTTATACATGTTTATAAGCCAATTATAACACATTATAACTATATTTATAATGCATTATTGATGTGGGCATTGTCAGCGAGTTACTAACAATTATAACGTATTATAATACCTGACCTTATAAGTCATGATAAAATGCTTTATAGTGTGTTATGATTATTGTTATAAAGCATTATGATCATTTATGAGTGTTTATAACTATAGTTATACAGTGCTATAACTGCATTATAACTCATTATAGATATGGTTATAATGCGTTATAGAGATAGGCGTCAAATAAAGTGTTACCACGGTTTTCAATATGAATAAACATCATGGTTCCAGTTTATCAAGGTGAATCTGTTTGGACTTTTGGACGATTGCACATCTACTATTACACACAATCAAGTGGTCAGATAATGGAAAATAAAAGCAGCAGAGTCACTGGGAGTGAAAAAACTACAGTATTTGCTCGATGCAGCTCTACAAGAGTCGTTAGAAACTTCTGACCTGTTCAAACTAAACACACGAAACCTGACGATGAACAAAATCATAAAAGTGAAAAACAAAACAAAAAAACTTTCATTGATCCAACAGGAAGTGATGTGAGTCACACTGTGGGACTTCCAGAGGTTAATTATTTCTAATCGGGACATTCAATTATTTGTTGCATGGGGGGGAAAACACTGGGTGTCGCAACAGGTTTACTCAGCAGCTTATAAGACATGTTGATGGAGAGACACGGGACAGAGACACAGGACAGCCTGCTGAAGAATGATGGTAATGTAACCAAGTCTGACTATCTCATTGCTGAATAATGCAAATTATTAACCCACTTCTCTTCAAATATATGATGTGCAGTGATCCCTGATGCAATATTGACAGCTGATTTATTGTTTTTAGTTAAAACTTATGCACATTATTCTGGTTAAAGCTTCTCAAATGTGAAGATTTGATGCTTCTCTTTATTATATTTCATTGTAAACTGGATATGTGATATTTGATAGCTGTGGATGTGCCAGATCCATCATCATCTTATTGCTTTAGATGAGGGTTTGCATGTAAACAATCCTAAGTGCGACATACTGTATGGTCCTTTAAAAGCCTGCTGTCTTAGATTAGATTAGATAAACTTTATTCTCAGGTGTAAAGAGCCTCGGTCAGAGTTGCTGGGTCCTCATCAACACTGACACTCTACTCTAAATCAAATAATTTCCTCGTTTAATTTAACAGAAACTCCCCTAAGGTCTCAGAAATCACATTACATCCAATGAAAACTACTCTTTTCAGTACGAAGGAATCCAGACAGCACAACAACACGAGCACAGATCTGAGACCATTCATGAGTCTATAAATAGACAAAGGCCATGCAGGTCTCTTCATCGCCTCCTCCTGATAGCCAAGTACAGTATGAACGTTGGACTGTCAAATAAAACTGGTACACACGGACAGACAGAGCCCGACTGCAAAGACTGCAACGGATTACGGGGTCGATCCGAGCGACAGCCACTTGTGCTGTTAAAGTCGCCTGGAGCTCAGCAGTGAATCCACTAAACCACTTAGGTCGCAGCCTTGTTTAGTCTGGCTGAACCGAACCCATCTAAACTGTGTGACTAATAACTGAATGACACGGTACATAAAGATACACTTGAATTAAAGCAGAAGTAAGTGATCCGGTGGTTTTGGCTAACTTCCTGTCAGCCGATGGAGTTAGCAGTCCCCGCCCTCGTCCCTACGTCACCACATTCACGCGCATCCCTTGGCTGCACACACAGAGAGGACCGCCCCTTTATGCCGTTCTCTCTCCTCATTGGATAAAGGTTGTAGGATACAAGGAAAGTTTTCTCCTCGGCTCAGAGCAGAGCAGAGTGACTGACAGACCCGTGTTTCAGACCAAACACTCTATATAAGTGATTGCTGTCGGAAGATATAACTTTTTTTTTTTTTTTTAAGTATGTTTTTTTTGTCTTTTTTGCCTTTATTTGATAGCACATAGTAGAGATAAACAGGAAAGGGGGAGGCAGAGAGAGGGGGAATGACACGCAGGAAAGGGCTGCCCGACGCGGGACTGGGGCGGCCGCTTTAACCACTGCGCCACGCACCGCCCCTAAAGATATAACTATTTAAGACTTATATTAACACAAACATTCTGCTTACTTCTGCTTTAAATGTTGATGCATTCATGATTAAACTGGATATTCACGGTGCATTTGTCTTTATATTTACTGTTTCTCTCTGCTGCAGTTCACATTTGTGCTCATGATGCTGCTGCTGCTGCTGGTACCGGTACCGGTCCATCAGGCTCCGCTGCCCACCGACTGTAGCGACGTCTACAAAGCCGGTTCAGGTCTGGACGGAGTCTACACCGTCTACCCGGCCGGCTCCACCTCCCCCGTGCAGGTTCACTGTGACATGAGCAGAGACGATATCGACGGCTCTGCAGAGAAGTGGACTGTGAGTCGCTGCTTCATCCATCTTTTACCTACAGTAGAGGGGCCCAGTCATTTATCCAGGACATTTATCCAGAATTTATCTCCTCCTTTAATTAGGTCAATTTGTTCTATAATTAGTTGGTCAATAGACAGATTTCATCGTTTTTAATTAAAGGGCCAGAGGGTTATATGTGTTTTCATAACTGCGCTATCATAACAAACTCAACATCTTTTGGACAAAACAAAACATTTGAAGGCATCAACCAAATAATTTTCATAAAAAGACTTGACAAGTGATATCAATCACTAACGATCTCTTGTGAATATGAATTTCTTTCTTATATCTCTGTTTTTGGTCTCCACCACCTCCTGCTCAGCTCGTTCTACTCGCTAGCTGAGGGTCTGTTGTTCGGTGCTGGGCAGAAAAGACGTTGAAACTCTCCATAGTGTTGCTGCTTATCATGTCAGACATGAATCATCAGTCAAAGCTTTAATTCATCAGTTCTGTTTTCTTATTTTTGTTTGCCAGGTGATTCAGAGAAGACAAGACGGCACCGTGAACTTCTACATGAAGTGGGATCACTACAAAACTGGATTTGGCAGCGCTGCTGGAGAGTACTGGCTGGGTATGAGCAAACATCTTCTTTCAGTTTCAGTTCTTTAAATTAAACATTCTCCATGCAATAGCTCACAGATGTTTACAGATGTGTGGTGCATAGAGATTTAAAGGAGACATATTCTGCCCCCTTTTCCACAAATTAAAATAGTTCCCAGGTGTCTTAAAGACATATCTGTGACATGCTGTGGTCTAAATACCCCAAGGATCAAACATCACAGCTCTTTTAACCCTCTCAAACAGCCCTGTTCAGAACGGCTGGTTTCAGTGCCTGTCCCTTTAAATGCAAATGAACCACTGCTTGCCCCGCCCCTTTTACTGGTACCAGCCAGGTAGGGGTGTTATTATACAAATTCAAAAACTAGTTACATCACTGGAAGACAACTGAGGGAACAGCTCATAAAACCACATGGATTTCAATATGGAGTATGCAAATTACGGATTTTTTTCATCAATTTTCTCATTTTGGGGCCGGAAGGCAAGAAAAACACTCAAATATATGTTAAAGAGCCTTCAAAAAGTGATATTTTCATATTATGTCCCCTTTAAATGCCCTCATCACTGTCAATCAAAGGTTAAAACTAAAAATTAACAGATTAAACAACTGTGTAGATACAGTCAAAAACCCAATGAAGGGATTCCCTACATTATCATATCATAATCATTATTATTATCTCATATTTTCTTGTTTCCATTAAGGCCTGGAGACGATGCACCTGATGACCCAGGGCAAGACCTACGAGCTGAGGGTGGACATGGAGGACTTTGAGGGCCAGCGGGCCTTTGCCCAGTACTCTTCCTTCTCTGTTGATCCAGAGTCGGAGGGATACAAGCTAAATCTGGGCGGCTTCGTCAAAGGATCAGCAGGTGGGAAACTTTAATAATATCCACCCGAGGAAACTGCTGGTGCATTTCTGTCTTTATAAACGAGTATTTTCTGTTTTTTTTTTTTTCTCTCTCTCATCATCAGGAGACTCTCTTACTCTTCACAATGGGATGAAATTCACCACTATCGATAGGGATCAAGACACGCATGGTTCAAACTGTGCCAGGCTGGCCTATGGAGCTTTCTGGTACGCCGACTGTTACAGTGCCAACCCCAACGGGATCTACATGTGGGGGCCGTCGCCCCGTGAAACCGGTGTGCACTGGAGAACGTACAAAGGTCTCGATTACTCCCTGAAAACCGTGGTGATGAAGATCAGACCAGTCGCAGCTTAAAAATGGAACTGGGTCGACTCTATAGTTACTTTGTTTTTCCTGGTGCATCACAAACAGAAGAATTAGAAAAGCTCACAGTGGAAACGAGCAGGGTTTGCTTTGCTTTGGCATTTATGGAGGCGGTTAAATGTCTTTAAACCAGGCGGGATGAGCCAACAGTGAAGCGATCCTGTGCAACGCTGCAACTCTGGGCGACACGTTTCCACCTAATCAAAGAAAAATTATCATTTACGTTTGTTTTACACATGTTTGTCGCCATAATTATCATCTACAACTTAAAATGTTTTAATTCTAACATCCATAAAGGCTTTTATTTGGCCTGTAGCTGATAGCAGAGGGTTTTTAATATGATCTGTTATTATACTGTATCATGTATTATTATACATTACTTCTTTGTTTTGTGTGCTCCTGTTATCCATTTTTCTGATTGGTCCAGTGTTTTATTCTTCCTCAGGCTCAACTTTATTACTGTGCAAGATTGAATACAGGATTAATATAAATTCATATTTTGCATATTATGTTTTTAGATCAGTGATGTAACAACAATATACTGTAAGTATATTGCTCCCTTCCAACCAATGAAAGAAATATTGTGATGATATTGTCAAATTGTGAAATTGCCTTGGTTGGAATAGAAAGAAAGAAAGAAAGAAAGAAAGAAAGAAAGAAAGAAAGAAAGAAAGAAAGAAAGAAAGAAAGAAAGAAAGAAAGAAAGAAAGAAAGAAAAACATATCCATGGAAACAAACTTCTTCACCTCCCAGATTTCAGGATTGATCCTTAACTCCTATTTGCAGTTCATTAACGGTTTGACACTTTTGCTTCTTACAGTAGATGACGAAAAAAAACCAAATTATTGATTATTTTTTTGAAAAATAAAGAACTAAATACATAAAATATTATTTTGTTGTTGATTGACAAATGAATTAAGTATTTCAGCTGTAAAACAGAGGCTGAGGAATGTGTCTCATTTTGTCGACGAAGGTAGGAAGGAGGCGGAGGAACACACACACACATACACAGACACACACATGCACACACGAACACAACACACGAGTTTAATGATCCGTCTTTGGTGTTTTATGACATCTGTGAAGGGAGGGAGAAAGGATCCGAGAACAGAGGGAGGGGGGGTGGGGGTGGGGGTGGGGTTGCCATAGCAACTGAGGCTCCTAAATTTTGCAGCAATGCACTGGGGTCATTGCACGATACTGGGCAGAGGAAGGGATGGATGGATGGATGGATGGATGGATGGATGGATGGATGGATGGATGGATGGATGGATGGATGGATGGATGGATGGATGGATGGATGGATGGATGGATGGATGGATGGATGGATGGATGGATGGATGGATGGATGGATGGATGGATGGATGGATGGATGGATGGATGGATGGATGGATGGATGGATGGATGGATGGAAGCTTCTGGTGTTTAACCAACCACAAACACTGACACTTGGGGTTAACCTGCACAAACATCTGGACGTCCTGTGTACAGATGTGGAGAGACAGATTTCTGTGCAGCTGAGTGAGTCAGACAGGCTGAGTATTTAACCTCAATATGTTTATCACACCAGCTTAAAAGTGTTGGGAGCAAAAGCTTTAACCTACAGTCTGTAAATCAATGAATGTATTAATTTAGTTAATAAAAAATAATTTATGGTATATCAATAAAAATGTCATTGTAATAAATCAAACTTGCACTTTATTATGAAAATACCTCTCAAGGCTGCAACTTTCAGACCATGCTTTTTATTGAACATTTATTCACTTATTATATTATTATCTGCCAACAGTTTTGATCAATTATTTGTTAGAAATTAAAATAAAACCTTGAGAATATAGTTTAGTGACAGAGAAATTACAAAGAAAAGCAGGAGATTGTCACATTTAGAAACCACTGCAGCTCTAATGGAGGAGTGACAAAAAGCCAATATCATTGCAGTGTTGGCAAGTAACACAAGTGTTGTACCACGCACACCTACATATGTTAGACACAACACACACACACACACACACACACATAGAGAACTCTCATTAATTTCCAGGTCCTACATCAGTCCCTAGTGGTCGCTCAGCGGTACTGCATCGACCGCAGCAGGAGAGAAAAGCAGTGCAGTGATGGTTACTGTCCTTCAACATAGACAGGAGGAAGTGAAGTGTCTGACCCAGTTTATTGTGAATAAAAGTGATGAAAACTACACACAACTCTTTTTTTTCCACCACTGTTATTATCAATCAATACTGTATCAATAACTGATAGAAATAAGAACGACTGCAGTGGCTCTCAGGGAAGAAAAAAAAAAGTGCTGTATCATGTGTTATTGTGTCTGTGATGAAATCAACAGAGGATGGGCAGATAAAGGAAACCTGTGTGTGTTACTGTGTGTGTGTGTGTGTGTGTGTGTGTGTTGTCCTGCCTCTGACTGGCTGCTGAGCGCTGCAATCTGATTGGCCGCTCGGCTACTGCAGTCTCCGTATCCTCACAGCACTTGAGATAGAGATGGAGGAGGATAAAAACACAAACGCAAACTCTTCACCTCCTTTTTTTTTTAAATTTCTTTTCTTTGTTTCCTCCTGTCTTTCTGTTTCTCATGTCACCACACACAGCTGGATGCGAAGAGACTCCACATCTGTGTGTCGTCATCTTTCTCTAAAATACACATTTTTCCAGTGCTGAATCACAAAGTGGATGTACATTTATTTTTAAAGTCTGTTTTTTTTTTTAAAAAGACATTTAAACTCCAGACATCAGACACATGCGGCGTGCGTCAGAAAAGCCCTCCCCCCCCCTCGACTACTTCCCATTGTCTGTCCCTCATTAGATCTCAATGCAATTGGCCAAGACACCTGCTCCACTCTCTCCTGATTGGATGACGGCAGATGACGTTGCCGCTGCTGCCCGGACTGCAGGCACTTTGCTGATGTAAGTACATGTCTATGTCTACGTGTGTGTGTGTGTGTGTGTGTGTGTGTGTGTGTGTGTGTGGTGGTGACTGATAAGCAGGTGTAGACACATTAGCCCAACCAGATGGGAAACGAGGAGTCAGACAGGGACACCTAAAGACAGACACCAAACATGTTGTGTTGAAAACGCAAAGGCAATTTACAAAGACAAAAAAGAAAAGGAAGAAGGAGAAGAAAGCAAGAAAGAAGTGATGTTTGATGTTTGAAAGACGGGACGCATCAGCTGCTCTGTGAATCCCCCTCTGACAGGGCAGAGCTCTGGTTATGAATAAATTAACATCAGACCAAAAGCACACACGACGGTGCACCGACAGCGATGAGCGCCAAGAATGTGGTGCATGTGAACTGTCAGAGTGCCTCTATGTGGAAAAAAAAACAAACGAACACAACGACAGTTTACATTACAACATCTGCAAAGTAGATATCAGATGGTTGATGGGGTAGAGTGAGCAGCACAGTGTCACATCTTTGATGCTGCAGCTCCACTTCCTGTTTGTTTCTCTAAATATTTGTTTTCCACTCGATGGTTGGTCAGCCCCACATTGAACAAACAGAACGATAATGAGAAAACAATGAAATCTAGGGGAAAACAGAGATAAAAGCAGAGGAGAAGTCCCATACGTACGAGCAGCGGCCTTAAGCTTTACAGCTCATATCCTATACACAAGCAATTAAGGAATTGCTCTTTAAATCAATAGAGCACTTTAGTCGCATCATCGTCAGCACGGCTGGTTCCCTCCAGACGCTGAGCTGTGCTGTGTGTATTCTGCCACAACTTCCTGTTTCTGCTCCACCAGTAACATTTAAATCTACTGTATCTTCTTAACATGTGCACCAACACTGGTTAGTTCATACTGAGGAGAACCAAAAAAAACCTTCTCCTCTGGAGCTCTAGTAACAGTGGCTTGGCTCTAGTAACAGTGGCTTGGTGTCAGCCAATCAGAAGAGAGGAGGCTCTAGGGCCTCTCTTCTGATTGGCTGACTGTTTTCTGAGTGATCGAAAAAAAAATAGAAAAAAAGAGCAGATTTCCAGTTAAAACACTCAGAGAAACCAAATCCTACAAGAGTTGGATGGTGGGTCCAGGTGGTGGTGGGCGGGGCTTTGTTGTGACATCGTAAAGTCACAGGAAGTCTTGACAGCTGGTTTTAGAGTATTTCTCTGTGAACTAAAGCTTTGATACTTTCACAGTATTAATAAAAATATACTATATCTTCATACTGTATGGAGCTTTAACACAAACATCTACCTTTATACTGTATGGAGCTTTAATACAAATATCTACCTTTATACTGTATGGAGCTTTAACACAAACATCTGCATTTTTACTGTATGGAGCTTTAATACAAACATCTACCTTTATACTGCGGGGCCTTTAAGGGAGTGTTATGATTTGGATCCAATCTTAATGTATAGTTTATTTGAAATACCTGTATAAACTATAACAATATGCTGACATTTCCTCTGGACACTGGAGGTACTGGTGCGGATCTTTATGACTCTGGCTCTTGTCTCATTTGGCACTTAGCACAGTTTACGCAAACTGACTTCCAAGTTTTTGATTGTATTGCCTCTTTAATCCCAGAAGTGCCCGGGCCGATGATACTGTAGTTAGACAGCTACAACTCGACAACAAGTACAGTACAGTAAGTGTAGTGAACTTATGGAGAGAACAGGTCGTGTACACATGTATAGACAGAGAGAGGGGGGGGGTGCAGTGAATTGTGTAAATGAGGACAGTGTTTCTGGCTGTATGACTGTTGGCTGCAGCTCTGCCAGAGAGAAGCTCTGGGCCAGAAAAAATGAGGCTGGTGGGTCTTTATCTTGCAGCACGGTATTCAGTTTTCATAATATATCCATGACCTGGAGTGGTGATCTAACACAATTAGATTCACATTCTTCTAACAAATCCTAACAAACCTCTTACAAATCAAAAAGCAAAGGGATCATGGCCCATATAGCCAGTTTATGTCAGAAATGTTCAAACGCAGCGGGAACACTCAAATCTGAGCAAACAGTCTGATCCCAGAGTCATGTGCACATCCATGGTTGCAGCAGTCGATAGGAAATACAGCACACTTCTCTAATGGTGCCAATTTACCACTATGTAGATCCCCTTAAGCGTTTCCAGTGATGTGGGAATTGTTTCTGAAAAGGCTGTCGAGTTTTTTCATCTTCGCTTTACATGGATTCGACCCGATGCTCGTGGCTTTTGGCATTTTAATATGACTCCTGCCATGTATCATATAAAAGATAATTAGCTCTTCCACACATGTGGCCGTGATGTGATGCTGCTGCGGTCCACGTGGGCGACAAACAACCTCGCATCACCGCGGCAAGTTAAGCGAAGCAAACGAAGAGGCGGTTTTTAGGCCCCTCAGCCTTTAAAGTGAAGCGAACGTCTCTTTTCTCCTGCTATTGTCTCAGTGAAACAGTCGCTGACAAGAAACAGACTCAAACACCGGGAGAAATGAGCTTAGTGAGGAGGATTTTCAAAAGCTTACTGCTGTTATGAAACGCCCACAGGATGTCCTGATATACTGTACGGCTTTAAGAGCGATGCAGATGAGTGGAGGATGCTGCTATAACCAGCGTCAGTCCTTTATCATATCATGTACTGTAGGAGGACATCAAGTCCACAACAGCTGCAGCCATCGCTAACTAGGAATCCACACATTTATTTTTTCTCTGGGTCATTATCAATTAATCTTCTGTTTATTTTTCCAATTTGACATATAGAGTATTTCTGAAGTCTATGAAAAACAAAAGAAAACAGTTGGTTGGTGAAACTCTCTGTCACAGTCAGTCAAATGAACCGTACAATGTTACGTTAGATATTAAATTAAGGGAGGGTGAAGATAAACTATACTACACTTTATCAGGATAGTATAAGCAAGGTGATTTTGCAAAGGAAAAAAAACAGAAAACCAAACCTATACAGTTTATTTTTATGAATTGTAAATCGCTGCACCTTGTATTCTCTATTTACAGTACAGTTCCTATAACATCACAGTAAATACTGTTTGTGCAAGCTGAACAGAGGAGTTACTGTACCATCTGTCAGGTTATGGAGGATCAAACACAGCACAAAGCGACTGTAGCCTAATCATGTAAACTATTGATCAAATATCAATACATCGCCTCAAAGAACCAATAAAGTGATGACGATGCCCAACACTGAAAAACTCACTCGCTCCGTCTCTATCTGGACGACATTTCGCCGCGGTGTCCCGCCCCTAAACACTTCTTATTGGTTGAAAAGTACACGCCGCTTCCTGTTGACAAGCTAGTTAGCAGAGAGAGGAGAATATGAGAGAATTGCATTGAAATAAAATAAAAAAAAAATACTCCAAGATGTCAAATATAGCAACCAGGAAATGTCAGGAATCTAAAAATAGCGCCAGCAGTTTGTTTACGTCCATCGATAATTTGATTGGTTTGGATTCTGAACCAATAGAATATACTCACAATAAAATCGTCACGCTGCATCAGGACACTTTGGCGCGAGATTTTGTCGCCGGTTCACTCGCTCGCAGGATGCGGTGTAGTTTTACAGTTTTACATTCGGCCTACACTGGTGAAACAACTTGGAAAACTAGCATCCAGGTCTTCAAGTGTTTTATTTTTACATAAATCAGATAATATGACAATCAAATAGTTGTTTTGTGTATTGTAGCTGAAAGCTAAAAGCTTCTTCTTCTTCGTTCTGACTTGCATGTGGTCATGAACTTTTAGCAGAAACCAGAAGAATGAGATCCCGGACACAAGAGAAATGAGTTTCCTGTGGATGAACTGGTGGATCAGGCATCAGTCCTGGCTGGGTGTCCTCCAGGTAGGAGTCCCCAGGACACATGATAAATAGAAGTCACCTGACCCGAACAGAGCTTCCCTCTCGACCTGCTGCCGTGGCGACCTGACCCCGGATTAAGTGGCTCATAACGGACGTGTGGATGTTGTTAGGGCGTCTAATGAGGTGAGGTGGTCCTATTAATAGACGCAATAGTTTTCAGTGTCACGGGAGCTAAATCAACTCCATCAGCTGACTGTGTCGAGTGTCTGAGACAAGAAGACTAGACTTTCTTCTGTCTTCTAACACACACACACACACACACACACACACACACACACACGGACGTCAGGGGTGTGTGTGTGTGTGTGTGTGTGTGTGGGTCTCCTCCCTGATGCTCACCTTCAAAATGTCCTCTACACTGGAGAAACCCCTCCTACACACACACACACACACACACACACACACCCCATGTCGTGACTCTGAGCTGGACCTGCGCCACGCATCAACACCTCACCCACTGAGAGCACACACACAGCGTCACACAACATCCCATAATCCTTCTCCCTTTTCATCACCAGCTCACACACACACACACACTCTTCTCCCAGCTTCTTCTCTCACAATCTCTTTCATCCGGATTCACTTCCTCTCCTCCCTCTGTGTCTCTCCAGACTCAGGTGAGTCGTCGTTAGCCGCCACTAACCAGCGTAACAACACATCTGTATCTCTGCTCCAACAGTCGGGAATCAAGTTTGAATCGAGCTGCATGGACTGGAAAATAAAATACGGATTCTGGTTTCATTTAGTTTTGACCTGTGAATCTTGAATTCAACAATGTTATTGGACAGCGAAACAGTGAAGTAAAGTTTTCACACTTGTGCATCAACACAATGGAACCTAATACATACTATACTGTAGTGATACAGTAATATAATGCAAATATAAGGTAATATATGCAAATATGCATACAAATACAGGTACTTTCTTATAGCGCTGCTGTCCCAGCACAAACACATATGAGATAAAGGAGATGACAAATCAAAACAGCCCCTGTTATAAAAAAAAAAAATAGCTGAGAGAATCACAAAAACAGACACTGTTAGATGATTTTCTTTGATTTAAATGACAGTAAATGTCATTTTCAGGGGCACAGGTTGGAGAAAAGAAGCCATTTAAAGGAAGTCACCTCCGACTTAACCACCATGACCGTTTAAATAAAGACCATCCATGAAAAAATCAAAGGAATAATCAATAATGCCCGGATAGATATTTCTAAGACAGCTGCAGAAAAACCTGCAGTTTCTGTTCAAAGTGGTTCCAAAAATCCCAACACAACAAAACAACCCTGACAGGACTGTGACGAATGACACCGGCTCTAACCGTAAAAGCTGCAAACACACACACACACACACCAAAGTGTCTCATTTCACTCTGATTAACTCAATATGTTGTGACGTCACCGTGCTGAATGCTAATCTGGAGAAAGGGAAAAACAAAAACAGCGGCGTGTGTCAGTGCAATGAGGAGGCAGGACGGGAGAAATCTGCTGAGATACGTGTGTGCGTGTGTGTGTGTGTGTGTGTGTGTGTGTGTGTGTGTGTGTGTGTGTGTGTGTGTGTGTGTGTGTGTGTGTGTGTGTGTGTAATGAATGGACTGTCCCAGTTCTTAGTGTCGATCTTCCACTGCAGAGGAGAGGAGAGAGCTGCAGGAGGATAAAAAGCCTAACTAACAACATCCTCATCATCTCTGTCATCCTCTCCCTCTCTCTTCCTCTCTGCCCACTCTCCATCAGCTTCCTCCTCTTTTCCCGCTCTCCCACTTCATCACCCCCCTCTCCTCCACCCCCTCCTCCTCCTCCTCCTCTCTCTCTCTCTATGCCTTCCCTAACTCCCCTTCATTTTCAATTTGATTTCATCCTCTCTTCCTATCTCTTTTTTGCAGTGTGTTGTAGATGTGTTCCCCCACATCACATCCCCTCTTCTCCTCCTCCTCCTCCTCCTCGTCTTCCCCCCCACCACCATCCACCAATCACGATGCCCGACAGGCTCTGCACCAATCCCCCCGGCCCAGAACCCCCCCCCCCTCGACACAGTGAACGTCGTAGCTACAAAACACTTCCCTCTCCATCTCCTCCATCTCTCCTCCTTCACCCCCTTTTTTCTTTTCCTTCCAGACTTCATCTCTGCCTTTTATTTCTACGCTGCCCTCCTTCCACTCCTCTGCTCTGTAATGGAGTCGTTGTATAATTCATAACGTCCCCCCTCCTCCCTCTCCCACAGTCAGGTTACTCCTCTCTGACTTTGTCGTCTCTCAGCTGCCATCGTCGGTCTCCACATCTGGAGCTCCAGATTGTGGATGTTTGTCTTTAACAACATCGACATCTCACACACACAAAACATCCCTCTTCGTTCTTCTGATGCTGCTTCGTGATCGACAGCCACCGACTTGGTGTTTTCAACCGTTGGTGCGATTCTCTCATGCACTGTCAAACCGAAGCCGAACATCTGCAGAGAGGAAGTCGTCGAAAGAAACTGAGAAAGTCGCACTAATCATCTCTTCGTCATCTCCCACTCTGCAGATCATCATCCTCGCCGAATATTTTTGCATCGTTTAACTCGAATAAATCCCCCGATGAACCCGTTGAATGTCACCGTGCAGACTTGACATGCAGAGTTAGCAGCTCTAGATGGTGAACGAACAGAGGAAGATCAAAGCTCATGTTGCAGCTGAATGTCAAACTGTTTGCTAAACATTCGACATAACAGCACTGTAAAGTGATTATAAATCAATGTTATTCACCGAAGTGTCCAAAAAAGAACAAAAAACAAATTAGGTTAGGTAAAGTTCCATTGATCTCTTATGCTTTTATATTTCCACTCACAGTTACATATCAATATTTCTATTATGTTTGTATTGGACCCTGTGTTTCTGCTTCACCACCAGTTTCCTTATGGGGACAGACAGCGATTGATTATGTGACTGATCAGATTGGGAGAGAAGAGGAGGGGGAATGTGAAGCAGCTGGGGGCCAGGAGGGTTCAACTAATGATTATTACCATTATTGATTATTTTTGATAATTCACTTTCTCAATTTATCAGCCAATTTTCTGGTTTATGCATCAGGAAGAAAAATTGTCAATTATAATTTCCCTGAAGCTCTTTAGTTTAACTGTTTCAGGAAAAGGGTTATCTATTATTGGTATATTAAAGCAGAAGTAAGTGATATATTTGTGTTAATATAAGTCTTAAATAGTTATATCTTCCGACAGCAATCACTTACATAGAGTGTTTGGACCGAAACACGGGTCTCTCAGTCCCTCTGCTCTGCTCTGAGCCGAGGAGAAAACATTTATCGTATCCTACAGTTTTTATCCAATGAGGAGAGAGAACGGCATGCAGGGCTGTGTGTGCAGCCAAGGGACGCCGTGAATGTGGCGACGTAGGGACGAGGACTGTTATGGTGCGTTCAAGGAAACTCGTAGACTCGTGTTTTTCCGTCCTGTGAAGTTGTATCAGTTCGATCTGGTACGAGTTCACGGGTCAGAAGTTACGAGTGGCCGTTATAGTGACTTTCACCGGTAAAACAGGTCGGAAAAACACGAGTGGGTTGCCTGGAACGCTACAAAGTCGTAAGTTGTGACTTGAAGCTGTAATTTACGATTTCAAAAGCCTGCCTGGAACGCAGCATTAGCGAAAACGACCGGATCACTCACTTCTGCTTTAATTAAATCTTCAAGACATTTTGCATTAAAAATGAATTGTTAGTTGTTGATGTCCATGCATCAATGTGGGTAAAGTATTATTATAAATAATAATTGTAAAATCAATCAAAACATTACAAAAACTAGCCTTGATCGTTATTTCTTCATAATCATATAAATGTAAAGCATCTGTTTGTTATTGTTGGCCTCAGAGTTGAAGTTTTCTGAACTACTGCACAAGTAAATTCTTATTTTTGATAGTTTTTTCTAAAAAATTCGCCAAAAAAATCTAATAAAATTCTTTTTTTCCCCTCCGAACACACAAGTATCATCCTCTTCCATTAATATACACGCTGTATGCAAATATAAAGTCTATTTATAGAGAAAAAAGAGTGAAATGTAAAGGGGTGAATATTTTAACGGGCAGCAGAGGACGAAGACAAAGAGACACTCACAACGATCGGGCTGCAAATATGAATCTTGGCTTAAATACGTGTCGGGGGATTAATATGGTACAATGGCTGGTCTCAGGGGACCTCTGTGTGTGTGTGAGAGAGAGAGTGTGTGTGTGCATGTGTGTGTGTGAGAGAGAGAGAGAGAGAGAGAGAGAGAGAGAGTGTGTGTGTAGCCCCACCACCACCCCCAGTCCCAGAAGCAGAAGTGTGGCAGAACAATACAGCCTTCTGCCAGCTGACAGAGATGCAGGAGGGGAGAGAGGGAGGGAGGGAGGGAGGCATGTGAAGGGAGGAGGGGGAGGAGGGGATGAGGGCAAAAAAAGATAAAAAGAGATAGGATGGAGGGTGGGGGTGGGGGGGCAGAGAGGAGGAGGAGGCTGTATAGCTGAAAACTGCCAGAATCGAGTCCTTTCCCAAAAATAAACCTCAGAGGAAGAAGAAGAAGCAGCAGCAGCAGCGACTGCGCCCCCCAAAACCCCCTCTCCCCCCTCCCCTCAACGATCCTCCTTTCCCTTCAGAATAAGAGACATGTCAGACAGGCTTCATATACGACCGACCCGGGTGCAGGATACGGTTCAGAGAGGGGAAACCTCCACGTGAAACCGTGTCCTCATTATTCTGTGGTGACAAAACAACAAGACACTTTTTTAATCACGTCGACGTCGCCTGAAGGAGTCGTATGGAGGAGGTGGAGGGGGAGAGAGAGAGGGTTGGGGGGTGTTGGGTGTGCAAAGTGTTTCTCACATCAGAGACAAGAGTTCGCAACCCGACTGCGAGTCTGTGGTTTCGTTTCAGGCTTCGAGAACGTGTCGGTAAAGGTTAGAGAGAGGCCGCAGTTTCTGTAAAGTAGTTAAAGGGATACTTTAACATTTTGGCAAATAATAATCCCTATAGTCATAGCAGTAGGTTCGTTACCTTTAATTGTCGGTGAAAACTGTTTTTAGAACGGCGGAGCAGAGCCGTGAGCTGCTCAGAGCTATGCTACGGAGGCTCATGGGATTTCTTGGTTTCCCTCATCAAACTCATCAAATACACAATCCAACAACTCCAGAATGCTCTGGTGGACAAGTTGTGACCTGCACATTCACCACGCTATGAGATAATAACGGATCGTTACGAGACAGAGTTGTTTTAAAGGTAAATTCAGAGACTGCTTGCTGAAAAACTGGCTCCGACAGGAATGCACATTAGCGGTTTTGCATGAATTTACCTCTAAAACAACTCTGTCTGGTAACGTTGTGTTATTATCTCATAGCGTGGTGAATGTGCAGGTCACAACTTGTCCACGACAGCGTTTTGGAGTTGTTGGATTGTGTATTTGATGAGTTTTGATAGGACGCAAACCAAGAAATCCCATGAGCCTCCGTAGCGTAGCTCTGAGCAGCTCACGGCTCTGCTCCACCGTTCTAAAAATAGCTTGCACTGACAATAACGAACCTACTGCTATGACTATAGCGATTATGGCAATGGGCCAATTTGCCAAAATGTTGAACTATCCCTTTAATAAAAACACTGGGTCTAGTTTTTCTGAATTAAACCAAACATTAACAAATCAAATTTACTCCCATTCATGTCGTGATTGTGCACCTGTGTGTGTGTGTGTGTGTGTGTGTGTGTGTGTGTGTGTGTGTGTGTGTGTGTGTGTGTGTGTGTGTGTGTGTGTGTGTGTGTGTGTGTGTGTGTTGTTGGAGACAAAGGACAGACTGGAGGTCAGGAGAAGCCGCCGTCTGGAGTCGCGCCATCGCTAAAAGCATGAGGTCCGAAAAGATAAAAGGAAAAGGAGTGGGCGAAGGGGAAGTGATGCCAACAGCTCTGAGGAGAGTGAGTAGTGTTTTCATTACACTTCTAACGTCTTGGGGCCCATTTGGTTACACACACACACACACAAACACACACACACAGTGATTTTTGCCAATTTCAGCCCCAACATCGCCGTCTTCCTCGGCCGTGGAAGGTCAAAGCCCCTCAGACTTTCACAGCTTTCTGCACGAATATCAATAACCGTGGTTGTTAAGTTTTCCACATGGATGATGAATGATGCTTCAAGTACAGGAAAAGAAGACAATTTCCCAGCATGCATTGGACATTAAAGACTGATATGTGGTTTTAGCGGCCAAGATTATCAGCCTTTAAGCCCTTTAAGCTCCAACGGCCGCGTCGCCAACACACTGAGACATAAAGAAGAAGTCAGTCATCATCACCATGACGGCACAACCGGTTTTAGCTTTAAAGTCGTGGCTCGACATCGACAGCGTGTTTATTTGAAGCGTGTAGCTAATGTAGCTCTAATGGCAGCTGGGCTCCGTGCTGCTCCTAATGCACGGCTTTTTGTTTTTCAGCTTCCTGTAAGAACCATCAACGCAGCCGTGCTGTAGTGTACACAACACTGGATGCATTACTAAAAATCAATCAAAAAGCAAACACCAGAGTCTGTGTGCATGATGGAGCAAGATCCAAATATCACAGCTTTCACTTCTATGTTTCACTAAAACTCAAGTCCAGGAATGTGCATGATCATTTATTCATTCAAGCCCACATGGGAAAGAAACACTGATTCATGAAGAATGCCCTCATATTTAACCACCATACAGTAATCGGCTCTGATTGCTTTTTAATATAAATATGTGACTATACATTTAGATTTTAAACTCACAAACTTATAGAATAAAACTACTTATTCTAAATAAAACTCTTGCAGTACCTTCGCAGCCCACTAGGGGGAAACGGGGGGAAAAAACACTGTTTAAAGGTGCAGGGGTCAGGCTACTGTAGCTGTTTTGCATATACCTCCAGTCTTTATGCTATGCTGCTAACATGTACTGTAGGTGAGACTGACCTTGATCTTCCCGTGTCGAGTCTGTCGACAAATCAAATCAGTGCGTTTCCTTTAAAGGGATAGTTCAACATTTTTGGCAAATTCGCCCCTTGCCATAATCCTTATAGTTTTAGGAGTATGTTATTATGCTCAGAGCTACGCTACAGAGGCTAATGGGATTTCTTGGTTTCCCTCATCAAAGTCATCAAATACACAATCCAATAACTCCTAAACGCTCTGGTGGACAAGTTGTGACCTGCACATTCACCACACTATGAGATAATAACAGAATGTTACGAGACGGAGCCGTTTTAGAGGTAAATTCATGCAAAACCGCTGCAATTTTTCGGCAAGCAGTCTCTGCATTTACCTCTAAAACAATTCTGTCTGGTAACGTTCTGTTATTATCTCATAGCGTGGTGAATGTGCAGGTCACAACTTGTCCACCAGAGCGTTTTGGAGTTGTTGGATTGTGTATTTGATGAGTTTGATGAGGGAAACCAAGAAATCCCATAAGCCTCCATAGCGTAGCTCTGAGCAGCTCACGGCTCTGCTCTGCCGTTCCAAAAATAGCTTGCACCGACAATTAAAGGTAACACACCTACTGCTATGACTATAGGGATTATGGCAATGGGCCAATTTGCCAAAAATGTTGAACTAATATTGAATAAATGTGGAGTCTTTGGCGTCGACATTGATATCTAGCGTAGTACTCTAGAGTCTAGAGAAGAAGCAGAGTCAGAGAGAAAGATAGAGAGAGAGAGGGAGGTGGCATGAGGTGAGGTGAAGTGAGGCGAGGAAAAGAAAAAGAAAGGTAATTGAGGCGACGTGATCCGAGGAGGGAGAGGAATTTTCTTTTCTTTTTTTTTAGACCCTGGTGCCAAGAAGTGGCTCTGAGCAGACAGCGTTATAGATTTACCTTGAGCCATGAGGCCAGGAGAGCTGATATCCACTCTTACAACATTACGCTACCAACGCCGGGAAACTGCTGATGATGCCACACACACACACACACACACACACAGTCACACACACACACACCTTACTACAGCAGCACGTTTCCCCTCACCTGTTGCCCTGTCATCATAAATACTGTGATCGTCGAGGTCGGAGGAGAACGTGCCTCTGTTACTGGTCTATTAGATTCGTGCTACTCTGATTCTTCCATGTCAAAATTCAAAAGAAGAAGTTGGATTTTTTCTCTCTCAGCGCTGAGACGAGAGGACGTCACTGTACAGCAGATTTCTTTACAGATCATTAGTCGCCGCGTTGGTACACGCTGTGGGCTGTTCTACACAGAGACGTGATCTTTCCTGTTCGACGCTCAAAGAGTTTAAGATGGAGAGGAGGATTAATAGTCGTTTCTGTTGAGATTTAGTTGCTTTTATATAAAATTAATACAGTTAATTACATTTAACCACCAGTTTTAAAATCTCGATGTAGGAGACATCAGGGAAATTACCCATTGTGTTCATTCAAAAGCTTAAACCAGCTCGGTTTTAATACTAAGGGTCTTTCGTATCAGTGACTGAGTGGTGTGACATTACAGCAGTGCAAAACCTTGAAAGTATTAAAAGAAACCACGAGGAGATATATGTTGGTAAATGAGACCGTCCTCCTCGTGCAGAGGAAACGAGCCCATAGGTCGACTGAGCAAGCAGCTTATTACGTCCCCGTAGTTTTGTTTTATTGTTAGGCGGCCCCCAGGTCGCAGCGGTAATTACGACGGGCCCTTAGGAGGAGGAAGGGAAGGAAGTCAGGTGACCAACAAGACTAACCAGCGTCAAAAGCCACCGACGGGTCGACGAAAAACACAGGAGACCGCCGCTTTGTTTCCGTCGTTTAATTTTATCCACAACTGTTCCACAACTTGTCACTAATCATGACGACAGAGGCCATCTATGGTGGTTTAGGTCAAAACAGATCGTAGAAACAGAGCAGGTTTTGCAAGTTTTACCTCCACAAGCTTTTAACTTCCTCTAGGTTCTAAGGTTGTTGTTTTTTTCTCGTGGCTGTTGCAAATGGGTCAAAGCGTACCAGCTTTTGCTCCACTGTAATTATGTTGAGGTTTGCAATCGACAATAATCAACAACACGGAGCAGCTCAAGAGAATTTACAACCAACGGACTGACGATCTGGGCCGAGCTGCAGGAAAATTAATAATAATCCAATCCAATGGAGAAGACTTTACCGTGGAAAAGTTTCAGGACATTAGTCAATGGGAAACTTCAATTCATGGAAGCATCTAAAATTTTACCCAAAAAAAACCCCAACAACAAAAAAACTAACATTTATTTTTCAGTTTTTCTCTAATGGTCATTTTGGATTATGTCAATTTTACTTTATTGACACTCAAATAATTCATTTTTAAATTAATATATGCTTTTAATGATAAGTAGTTACAGTAGAGAAAGAGAGTCTGCAACGGCCTCAATTAGCCTGTTTGGTATCCAGTCTAACTTTACGGAGGAAATCACCCACTGATGTAGCTGCTCGCACTTCACAGACATCTACACAGGACAAATCATATGATGTCAAATCTTATTCTCTTTGGAGGTTAAATGTAAGTAACCACCAATATTTCTGTCTGAAATGTGGAGCAGCAATATAAAGTAACACAAAATGGAAAAAAATAAAAAATCAGGTTACGTAACTCAGTTCAGGGCAGTAACTGAGAAAATATACTTAGTTACTTTCCACCACTAAATAAATAAAAATACTTGGTTTTGGTTTTTGTGGTCAAACACAGGAAGTCACGTCTCTATCCATTTTGACCTTGATGCAAATGAGGTCATCGCTATTGACTCTTTGTGACAGGTGGCTAACCCTCAGCTAATGATGGCCTCGGGCTGGTCAGCATTAACACACACACACACACACACACGAACAAACACACAAATGACCACATGTACTGCACACACACACACACGCAGAGAAGCAGAGATGATTTTAAGCCAAGTTCGACAAATAAAAAACACACAAAGTTGTTCAATCAGCTGATGAACGTGTTTATATTTCTGCCAAATGAAGCCGTCAGTGCAGTGACGACGGTTATTGATCTGAAGTCAGACCTATTGATCAGCTCATGCATGTGTGTGTGTGTGAGTCTTAACTTTGTCCTTGCACAGCAACACACATAGACACATAGACACACACACACATGCACAAAAACAGCCCACACCTACAGTAACCGCAGGGTGTGACTGACTGCTGCTGCTGATGCTTCCTCCTCCTCCTCCTCCCTCCTGGATTCAAACACCTCTAACGCCAAAAACGTCCATCGATTCGCAACGCACAAACACACACACAAACACACACACACATGATTTTCAGCAGAGGGAGATGTGTTGGCATGAAGGAAGACAAGAAAGTTCACATGGAGACACACAAACACACACACAACCCAGATTTCTGTATATAATGGAACCAAAAAACCAAAAAAAGTGTGCGTGTTTGTTTGATCAAGACGCATTTTCTTTATAACTCAGTATGTGAACATCTCTGCCTCTCACACACACACACACACACACACACACACACACACACACACACACACACACACACACACACAGACACACAACATATTAATAGCCACAGCGCAGCCTCAAACACCCGTCTCTCTCTGTCTCTCTCCTGCGCGGCTGAATCCTGTTATCTTTTCTTTTCTTTCCCCCGACCATCCATCTTTCTCTGTCTCTTTCACCCACCCACCCCTCACCCTCAGTATTCCCACAGGGACCACCCCTCTTATCCCGCTGCAATGGGTGTGTGTGTGTGTGTGTGTGTGTGTGTGTATGTGCATGTCTAAAACAGCATGTGTGTGTGTGTGTGTGTGTGTGGAGGCTGCATCATGACAAAAGAACCCCCTAGATGTCTCTTTCTCTCCACAGTGTCCACTCTATTCCTGCGTTACTTTCCCACTTTTCCTCCATCACCTGCCTTCCTTCCTTCCTTCCTTCCCATAGATACAGTACTCACTCCTCCTCCACCCCAACGCCTCTGCTTCCTCCTCCTCCACCCC